>NC_091684.1:184095000-184357500 GCF_041296265.1 Equus caballus
AGT
This sequence comes from Equus caballus, assembly GCF_041296265.1. NCBI lineage: Eukaryota > Metazoa > Chordata > Mammalia > Perissodactyla > Equidae > Equus > Equus caballus. The sequence continues at coordinate 184,095,004 of NC_091684.1, forward strand.
GATTAGTCCAGAACCTGATATGTAGAAGGTGTTTAATAAATGTCTGCTGGTGTTTCTGTTTGTAGGTTGGGTAGTACGGAATAATGCCCAAGTTTTTGAAAAAAATGTTAATGTTTATCAGGAGCATTACCAAGACAGGAATATAGGAACATTATCAATAAAATCCTCTCAGGTTAAAAGCAAGATAAATAATTTTCATTGAACACAACATAACTTATCTGTTTACATAAATGGTATTTATATTTAGTATATATAAGTATATACTAATATTTACTGGTTCACAGTAAAATTTAAAATTTGGTGTTAAGAATATATTGTCAGGGCCAGCCCCAGTGACCTAGTGGTTAAGTTTGACATGCTCCATTTTGGCAGCCTGGGTTTAGTTTCCAGGCATGGACCTACATCACTCGTCTGTCAGTGGCCATGCTGTGACAGTGGCTCACATACAAAATAGAGCAAGATTAGCAACAGATGTTAGCTCATGGTGAATCGTCCTCAGCCAAAAAAACAAACAAAAAAGGAATATATTTTCACTTTGAGAATGAAAATCCTTCTCATAAGAACCAAAGGAGTTGTCAGAATAATCTCATTAGCAACCAGGAAGCAACTAGAAAAAGTAGAGTTTGTAAAGGAACTCCAGAATCAACGTTTCCTTTAAACCAAAATGTTATATGCCATTACTCTTCTCATCATGCCTTATAGTCTCCTCAATTTGCTTAGAGAAATCGGAATAAACAGCTGATCAGAGGTCCAGAAGAGCCAGGAAGTAGAAGCAGTCATCATCCATTGCTGTAAATTATGAGTGGACATTGAGGTACACATATGATTCTTCTGCTGTATGTTGCACAGAATCCATCACCTGTGATGCCAGAAAGGGCACCTTTCCACGTTAAGAGCAGAAGGGATCACTTCCAGAAGGATTTTCGTGATAGTATATGTATCTATGGGACAGGTCTATATCCTTTCGAGTTTTCACGTACCCTATGAACTTTGATTAGCACAGTAAACATATGTCATCGTTTGCTGAGAAAGTGGTGTGACAGGTGTGGGTGAGGAGAAGGGGGTTGAGGTTAACCATTATTGTGGAGGAAAGCTTTGGATTTTGGCCACGTGACTGTAATTAGTGCTAATAATAAGTGGGGTCTTCCTAGTCACAAAATTAATTATCTCAAGTAGCCAGGATCTAGGAAAATGAGACAATAAATCTAAAAATACTGAGCTTTAGTTCAGTAAATATTCACTGAATGCCTAATTTGCATCAGAGACTGGAGAAAATACTGAGATACAAAGAAGAGTCATCGTTTTGCCTCTCAGCATTCCCAGTGCAAGTGGAGAAAACCAATAACAAAACAGGCCAACACAGTTCAGCGTAACGTAGACGAGTGGCTTTTGAATCAGTTATGCCTGGATTTGCATCCCTGCTCTTAGTTATGTAGACTTGGGCAAATTATTTAAACTCTCTAAGCCTCAGTCTCCCGAACCTCAAGTGGAGATGGTCAGTTTTTACCTCATGGTTACTGTGGGAATTAGATGAGATAGCACACACAGTGCCTGGCACATGGTGTTCAACAAAAGTTGCCTGTGGCAGGCTGTTCCACGGAAGCCACTGGAGGGAATCCGATCACCCAGCTTGGGGCTGGTCAATGAGTGTTTCCTTTGGCTACAAGCTTAAAATTATCATTATGTTGGGCAGCTTTTGTTTGGGGCCTGCTGATAGGAAGATTATTTGCAAGGTGTGGGAACATATCTTTAATTCTTTCTCAGGCACTAAGGGTGGCCAAATGGTTTGGAGATTAAAGTGGAACAGAAGGATAATTATACCTTCAATTTTAAAAGTGGATGGAGGTTTCAGAAAATCTTAGGGTTATGCATCGAATATGAATGTGAATAATTTCCTGATATATATAGATGTCTGCAAATCTGGGCTACCTTACAGTGTTGGTTTCGGCTTTACCTTAGTCCTTAATGGTAGTAGATGTTACTGTATTCTTACCAGCATCAGCTTGGAATGACGTAGAATAGAGTGACACCAGCTGATTATCATTTATCATGGACCCAAAACTCAGTCAGTATGGCCAGGGCTGCTTTCTCATCTGAGTCTCCAGAACTCCGCAAGCCTTTGGACTCTGTGAGCATTTGGGTTTGAGCAAAGATTGGAGATTGGGGTCAGGGTAGGTAGTGCGCTTTGTTTCCCGAACAGGTGATTGCAGACACCTGTGAGCATCCTGCAACAGTAGTATTCTGCAAGACATTCCTGGGCAAGTCTGGCTTAGGAGAATCAAATCAAAATTAGTTTAAGATATTAAAAAAATCTCTAAATACAATAAGAGCTAAATTGAACATATAATTGAACAATTATTATATGATAATGTCACATCTGTAGTCTACTTCACTATCTTTTTAAAGACAGAAAAATTATTAGAGGAATCATCTTTAAGTAGTTGTCTCTCTTTGTGTGTGTGTGTGTGCGTGCATGTGTGCACACATGTGTGGTCAATTACCTCTTTTTTTTAACTGCACAAAGTAAGAATAAAAAGGAAGACAATGTTGAAAAGTCAGAAAATACAAGCAAAATGAAGAAAATAAAAATCAAGTATTTCTCTACCATCAAATATTCTGTTTCTCTTATTTGACGTTCTGTAAATCAACCAAAATGGGATTGTGATCCTTGTCTCTTGAAAACAGTGGTGGAAAGAACAGCTGATTCCAAGAGAGAAATTATACAGAACACCACGGCTGGTGCATCTTTGCAAATGGTTTGCTTCTTCTGGGTGATACTCAACCCATTAACGACCACAGTTACCGAGATCTGTAGGCACCTGTAATAAGAAGGCACTTTGGGGGTCCGGCTAGGGGGTGCAGGGATTGCTACTAGGCTCCATCCTCTCTCAGCTGCAGACAGGCACCTGCAGGCCAGAGCAGAAGCTGTGCCAGATGCTCCTGGTCACCAAGATCCCGGCTGTTTTTATTAATGTCTGCTTGTACCTTGTGAATACCACTTCCCGGACAATGGCCAATTCAAGATCTGGTGATTTGGGATTGCAAGGTAGGGAATCCATGGGACAGTGTTATTTTGTGACAACAGAATAGAGGCTTGCCTGCAAAAGGAAAAAGTCATACAATTTTGCTTTACCTATGTTGGGAAAAATAAACATTTGGGTGAATTAGTGAAGCTATTATAAACGTTTATTATTCTGCGTTAATAGAATGTGTAGCTGATGGTTAGATTACCCACACAGAAGAGCCTAGTCAAATTCCCTTGAGGACAGATAACTGTGGTGAGAATTGTCAGGTCAGAGCAGCTGTTTCCCTCATTTCTAAAGATATAAAAAATGCAGGTGACCCCTTAGGCCACCAGAAAAATGCCCTCTGAAATAATCCACTCTCAGACTTCATTTTAGGGTGTTACAATGTTTTAGTAAATTTAGTCTGGTGTAGAGATTAGACCAAGGGTAGAATTGACCTAAAGAAACAGAAAATTCTTTTTTTGTAAGTGGGAAGCCTGTGAGTTCTACATAAATACAAAGGCAAATGATAATATCAATTACTATTTTAATTGCATCTTTAATCCATAAGGATAGTTCAATGACATTTTAAATTATACTTTTAGAATTGTAGTCACATAGGAGATAAAACTCAGTAACTATTTAATAATGCATGGTAAGATCAACTGTATCCTCTCTTGAGATCACATTTAGGTGGACTGAATGTAAAAGCCCAATCCAGAATTTAGACAGCCTTTAATCTTCCGGAAGACATTGTTGCGTCTTTCTAAATATAAAGTACCCAGGCCTGGTTCTTTGAGTGGGTACCAGTTATCTCTGCTGAATGATTAGTTTTCACTGGATCCACAGCTAAGCTCTATTATTTATTTATTCTTTTACAAGGAATTGGATTGTTGTAGATCAAATTATTCTCAGTTTGGGAAAGTTGCTTATGAGTTTGGAAAATTTATGTGACAGATTGGTAACTAACGGATTATTGTTTAACCTGGTTTTACTTGGAGACTACAGTATAGTTAGGTAGATTTTAGTGGGGAAGAATTTCAGGCTGGAATAAAACAGTCCTTTCTCAGGACATGTCCTCTACTGAAATTGGCAAGATACCTCAATTGCTGCTGCTCACTATGACTTCACTGTAAAGTATCTGAAGGATTCTATTTAAATGAGAATGGAAACTTTGTATGGAGAAGACTCATTCTGTTAAGAACATGGGAAAGTAAGGTAGCTTCTGGATTCTCTAAAATTGAAATGTTAAAATTGGATCCAAGCAGAAAGTAATTTGATCCTAGTTTCCCAGATGCAGGTTTTCTATACAGAACTATGCAAGTTTGGGGAATAACAATATATATTAGCACACATTTATTGAGACTTACTGTTTGCTAGGCACTCGCTGAGTGAGCTGCTGACATACCTTATCTCCATTGATCCTCTCACCCATCTTTTGAATTAGGTACTGTTATCATTTCCATTTTAAGGATGAAGAGACTGAAGTTCAGAGTGGTAAAGTGACTTGCTTCTGGATCCGCAGCTGTTAGTAACTGGCACAGCTGGGATTGGAACCCTGAAGTGGAAGTGGGAGACAGAGAAATGAATTATAAGGGCAATATTAAGTATTAAATTATTTTACAGTTGAAGTTTTTCAAGTGACATACTTTAAGCTATGGTTTGAATGAAAACTAGAGGACATGCACTTTTCTTTAATAAAGAAATATTTGCCCTGAGCAGAAGACAACATTTTACAGCTTGTCATTTCATTCCTGGGAAAGTATTTGAGGAAAATGACATGGCTCAGCCCTGTTTGCTGACCATTTTGTTGTCTCCTGCTGAGACTTGCCATTTCCATAGCCAGTGGGCTGTATTGAATCAGACAGAAGCAATAGGTCATTAACAGAAATGGAGACTTGGGGCAGCCTGCAGAGGCTGAACGAGGGCGAAAATCATTTGGGGCCACATCAACAAAGCTGCGCGTCTAGTAGAATCTCTACACGACTATGTTTGGAGAGTTTAGCCTGATTTTCAGAGAAACCTAAGAAGCTTTAAAAAGCACAAAGTAGTTTTTCCCCAAAGAGTGCCATGCTTAACATGAAAATATAGGTGCAGAGAATACTCTTCTTGTTTCTACATGCTGCGTTTTCTCCTTTAGTCACAACCATTGAAATAACTGTTTAAAATCCATTTAATTAAAAAAAAATCCAGGTTTTATTTTCCCACTGATGTTTGCATTAACCTTGAGATCTTTAACTCATAGACTTAATCTAAAGGGAGATGATATTATTTATTTGGATCAATATCTAAGTTATTAGGTTGTGTTTCTTCAATCCTTGGAGAGTGTTCTGGAGTATTATAATTGGGAGATGGGGTTGGGGGACAGGTTTTGCCACTGAGATCATTGCCCATAATTTTAGGTTATTGGTGAGGTTATTCATCATAGAAAATATGTATAACCAGCATCCTCTTAAACGTGGACCAATTTAGCTGGGGCAGGAAAAATATAGACCCAATATATTGACATTAAACAAGTGTTCATAGACAGCTCGCTTTCTATGAGGCACGCCAAATACAGCTTTGGGGAGGATATTTAGATGTTGTTCTTATCTCAAAGAATTTATAAGAAATTTTTGTGTCCTAATCTGGATTGACAGGTGCAGCTTTGAAGACAGAATCTAAAATGTACAGTTTACTCAATTGCATTTACAACTGAGTAAAATTCAGGAAATTGAATGCCATTTTCAGGGCCAGCTATCATTCATATACAGAAAAATCCCCGATTTAGATACACATGAATGTACCCATGTGTGTTGTTTGGGGAAAAAATTCTAGAATGATTGTTTGTGTGTCTTATGTCTCCTACTAGCTTACACGCACCTTGAAAACAGGGACCATGTCTTGTCTGTCTTTGTATCTTCTCCTGTGTTGCACTTTGAGTAGGTGCTTGATAGGTTTGTAGAATGACTTGAATTTATGTCAACAACGCATGTAACTTCTAACAGATTGGTCACTAATTGCCTCTTATGTTGGGGGCAGTCTTACTAAGAAGTCAGTGATGCCGAACAATTCCAAGGTGCATTCTTCTCCCTGGAAGAAGACATTTACATGCTGGGCTCCTCCTAGGGTTAATCCATTATGCACCCAAGTCCCCGTGCACCAATGTGAGAATGTCCTTTTCAGCCAAGAGGTCATTAAAGGAAGCACAGTCCCATCATAATGTCATTTTCCCCTTAATTTTCTGATTACTTACATTTGGTTTCATCCTAATTATGAATACCTTTAATTGCTTTATCACAGTGATGATTAACTGCGCTCAAGTCAAACCCCTGTGAAAGAGAGGACAATTCCTTCCAAAGGCTTTGCATGATTGCACTTAGGAGGAATATTAAACACAGGAACAGAGGTGTTCCAACTTCCTGAAGGCTGGTCAGCCCTTCTACATTCCTGAAATACCCAGGGGTGATTTTTATTCTTGAGTTTTTCAGAACTGGAAAAACTTAACCTTCTGTTTCTTTTCCCAACGTGTTATAATCTGCTGCTTTATTTACATGAATCATTCTGCCAGAAGACAATATTGGGAACAAAATACATGCCAGCTGTTCTCTAGAGTATTAAAAAAAAACAAAATAAACTGAGATCCACATGCTATCAAGGAAGGAGTACGTGTCTGTTTGCCTCTGCTGGTTTCCATTTATGTGTGTAAAATAGGAATGATTGAGATTTTTCATGTTTTATAAATTTAGTTTAAAACACCAAATCTAAGTTATTTCTTGCTGAAATGCTTGGTAGCAGTCCAGGTACATTTTAAGCAATATGTAATAGTTGATAAAAGTGGTTCGGTTTCATCTTTAAATGAAGTCACTGTCACCAACCTTATGATATAAAAGAAATAACACCTTGAGATCGTGTGATTTAATTTTGTATTTTAATTCAATTTCTATAAAATGGACAGATTTTGAGATTTTAATTTATTTTGAGATTAAATCTCAAATCTCAGTTTAAAGTCAGCACACAGTATTATTTTAAAGTTTCTGTGTGTGTGTGTTTTTAAACACAATCCCGTTGCACAATATTTATTTAAATCTTGCATCCGTTTTATGTTCCTTGCAGAAATATCAGTAATTGTATCACATTGACATCTATCACCCAGAAATCTAATTGATGGAGTTCCCATCAGTCAAACAAAGCTCATTTCTCCCAGTTCTTCCTCACTGAGGTATGAGCCACACACTGGGGATGAGCATGGCAACTGTTCATTCCTTGATAAGGGGTAGTCTTGGTCTGCAGAGAAAGAAAGGTCTGTGCTTTGGGAAAGCTGGCACAGATGAGCAGGAGGACACGTCGTTGTCAATTTGTTATCAAGCTATTCTTTCTCCCTGGAGGAAGGCTTTAACATTTTTAATCTATGATGATTCACACTTGGGAAGCATTTCTTTTTCTCATTTTGTTACTCCCACCTGGAAGGGAACATTCATCTGGTCACTCATTTGCAAAGGAGCAAGTGAAAAGAGATGATGTGTAGATGAGGACTCTCCTTGCTTTTTTTTGGAGTAGGTGCTGGTGACGCACAGCTGTTCTGGCGCTGTGGGGAAGCTGCCACAGAATCAGAGAAACACTGACACAATGTATCTGCCATAGCACATTTTCTTCTCATGCTAATTCTTCCTGTTGGAAACTTGGTGCATGTAAATATAAGGTTACCTATACCTGTTTTAGACCCTACACCCTAGTTACTAATCAATGGAGGTTTAAAAAATAAAAAAAAATTAAGAATTGAAGAAATAGCACCAATATTTTTCAAATTTCTCTTGATAGACTTAGGCACAAAAGCCGACGAAACAGGTAAATTGCTGGTGTTCTGCAGGGTAAGGTGATTATCTAACTTACTGTTTTCAAACACTGAAGTCTAGGCAGTACCAGTGTGCACAACCGGGCCATAGCAGACTGACCCCCAGCAGAGAAACAATCAGGTCTAGCAGAACATTCAGCTGTGGGGCCAGGAAGGAAAAGCTGACATCCAGATGCCAGTGCTTTGGAAATCTTATCTGGAGCTGCACATATGGGTCCTGCATCTGCTCGGGTTATGCCAGCAGTCGGCATCCAAATTGACATAGCTACCATGGCACGAGCAGGCAGAGGCACGGCTCTAGGGCTGGGTCACTGGGTCACGCCGCTAAGAGAGCGGTCAGAAGCTGGGAGGTTGGCCTTACGACAGCTGATTTCCGGAAGACCAATCTGGGCTCTTTGAGTGATAGGGTTTAAGCACCCACCGTGAGTCACTTCTGAATGGCCATCATTGGAGGAGGTGGCGGTGGTGAAGAATGTACATGCACAGATAACTGTGTGCGCATGTGAGCGCCTACATAATTGTGATTTTTTGGCCACTATAATAGTGCTCAAGAAAAATTAGGACCAAGTGATTTTGGACAATGACTTAAATCAGTGCATGGTGAATAAACTCTTGATGTACATATGCTCTCAGAGGAATTTGGTTAACAAATCTCATAGTGACAATAAGCACTTTTCTCCTTGTTCATGTGAAAGGAGATAGAGGATCAAGTCAATAAAATATGAGTATTTGCCTTCCAGTAAGTACTTTTCTTATCTTAGTTGCCCGAGTGGCAAGCTGAGTGACTCAGCATAAACAATTCACCTTTTCATCTCTTTCATTCCCCAGAATCCTTCTTTAAAAGATAAAAGAACAGGTTATTTCTTATTATCTCAAGTTAGTGTCTTAAACAGTGATCACCAGTGGGCAAGTGTGTGCAGTGGAGGCCAATTTTTATATCTACTTTCAATTTCAGGTGTTTGTTTTTGTAACCTCCTTTTTCTTTCTTTCTTTTCTTTTTTTTTTTTTTTTTGCTGAGGAAGATTGGCCCTGAGCTAACACCTGTTGCCAATCTTCCTCTTTTTTGTTTTTCTCCCCCAAGCCCCAGTACGTAGTTGTATATCCTGCTTGCAAGTCATCCTAGTTCTTCTATGTGACATGCTGCCGCAGCAAGGCTTAATGAGCAGTGTGCAGGTCTGCACCCCGGACTCAAACTGGCGAACCCTGGACTGCCAAAGTGGAGCATGCAAATCTTAACCACTCGTCCATGGGGCCGGCTCCTAACCTTCTGTCTTTATTGAAATCATCAGTTCCTGATGGATAACTGGTTGGGTATAGGAGAAAAGAATGATTTGTACTATTTGATCTTTTTTATTTTTGTGTATTGGGAACCCATTTATCAATAGTTTTGGAGACTTTTGTTAAATTGCTATGTTTCTTCTATTTTCTTATAACTTTCCAGTTAAGTTTCAAAACATTTACTAAGCTTTAAACATTGTTAGGGAAGTTCACAGATTTTGCACGTAACAGTGATGACATTAATGGAACTCAGGTGGACATCCTCACATGCTATGTATAACTATTTAGTCCAGTTTTTCTTTTGCAATTAGATAATCTAGTGAAGAAAGTATGCACTCTAAGCATTAATGACATTTCTAGGTCATTCTTTGACGTATTCTGTCGGTCTTGGGTGTGGCCACATCTCTTGATTCCTGTTGATCCAGCGTGTACAGCCAGGCTTGATTTAGTCCAGCCCCCTGATCTTAGCCGTGAAATATTTATATTGGGGTGAAGCAACCAACATGGAACCAGGACCTCAAGTGACCTGCCTCTTAAGCTAGGACAGGGGCGTTGGCTTCATAATTTTTACTTTGATATAACTCAAAGTTTCACGCATATTCACACACCTTTCCTACCCAGAGTTTGCTCTAACCAATGTCAGATGAGTAATGGTGTTTTTTATGTACCTCAGGATTGTGTGACCTAGAATACCATGCCCCTGAGGAGGATTGCTGGCCAAGCTTCTGCGAAGGCAGCCTGGGTATTTGGAGTTGGGTGCTTAGGGCAGCACTGGGCCTGAGTGAAGAAAAATATGTCCTCTCCTCCAACTCCACCCCTTATGCTGGCAAAATGCAGAAGCCTGGAGCTTACCCAGAGAGAACTTCTGTGCTGCCATCAGCCACAGTATTTGGTCATCCATTTGTCTGGCGAAAATGGCTGGTAATGGTGGGGTGATTTCCCCAGAATATCACGTGTACTATGTCCTGCAGGAGGCTGTCTAAGAAGGTCCCTGTCCCTATTCAGCTCAGGCATCCAGATGCAGAAGTTTCATGGTCTGGGGGCTGCCCGCACTTGTCCCTAAGTCCTACAGAGAGAGCAGGAGAAGAGGGGGAGAGCTGTGGAGAGGGGAATGGCATGGTGGTGCCCTGCAGTCCCCAGAGTGGAGGGTTGGTGTGGTGGTGTGTCACAGATCACAAGAGCCTCTCAACGAAGTGATAGTTTGTTCGTACTCCCTAATTTGCATACTAATCCATCACATAGGCATTTATGAAATTATTTACTTAGTCGTGGACCCTGCAGTTAGATACTACAAAAACCAAGAAATAGTCAATGTCCTCGTTCCTGTGGCTTTCTCCACAGGCTAAGGAAGCAGATACAGAAATAAATGATTGTGATGAAATCTGCAAGGAGCAAAACTAGTCATGGAAAACTTGAACGGTAAAGGGAACCCCGAGGGAGGAGCTTGGATTCTGCACTGAGAATTAGAGAAGGTGCCTCAGGCAGTGTGATCCTTGAGCAGGACTTGGTGGGTGAGTGTGGTTCTGCTAAGTGGAGAAGGATAGAAAGACCCCTCAGGTGGAGAGAATGGCATGATCAGACGCTCCGGGCTGGGCAAAGATGTGGGGAGTCGTTCTGTGGGGACACAGCATGGGGGCTATAGAAAAGTTAGTGTGGGCGTTCTGTTCATTTTGATTCAAAAAGCATTTATTGAGGGCTTATTTTGTGCCAGTTCAGAGCTGAAGTTTGGGGCTATTAATGAGTAAGACATCTCCCTCTTTCAAGAAACGTACAGTATTATAAGGGAGACTGACATTCATATAGTGATTTCAGCACGGTGGGTGAAAGAGAGTCAGGAGATGAGTCTAGGTAGAAGGTCAAGTTGAAACCAAATGCAAGCACTTAGGGTTTTGACTTCATCTGGAATACCGTGAGGAGCCATGAAAAACTTTAAATCTAAAGGTGTGATTGGGATCTCCGTGGGAGGTGTGTGAGGGAGAGAAAAGAACACGCAGACGGGGGAAACAACCAGCAGTGGTTGGGACAGTCTCAGGCAAAGGTGACAAGGCTGAACTGAGAGGTGATGGTGAGATTGCAATGGAGATAGAGCTGAGAGGCGTTTCAGAAAAAATTATCTTACTCCTCTGTCCGGACTGGGAAACTGAAGCTTAGGAAAGCTAAGTAACTCATTCAAATTCACAGAAAGAGCACACGATAGAGCTGGAATTGGAACCCAGACAACCTGATATGGAGACTGTTCTGTGGCAGTGATGAAGAGAATGGGATCTCGAATTTTGAAACAGGTTTTTATCGTACCTATTTCATAGGAGTGATATGAGAATTAAATAATATTGTCCCTGTAAAGCCCTTTGTACCAAGCCTGGCAAATAACAAGGGCTCCATATCTGATACCTTTATTACTATTTTCGTCGTCGTCGTTACTGTAGCACTTTCTCCCTCCTCTCACCTTCATGGGGCACATCACCTCTGCGTATGCCCTAGACTCTTTAAGTGTCACCGAGCTAATGAAAGGACAGTCCCCGCAGAAGGCACTGGCAGTATTCTGTCCTTAAAAACACAGATGTCTTGGTATTGTGTAAGATATATAACACAGTTTTGGCAAGACTGTGTAAGGAGGTAAATAATGATAACACTTTAAAACAAGTGAACTATCATTATTAATTCATTTGGAATATAAAAATGTTAATCATTTGGAACAGATATCACGGAAATACTCTACCATGGGTACTTTGTTTTAAAATTGTGTATTTCCTTTAAAATACTTTTAATGGTGACAAAGTCACTTCTCTCAAGATCCCGTTGAAACCAGAAGCAGCTTTACCATGGGGAAAGCAGGACTTGCTCTGAGAATGCAGTCAGGATAATTCACTGGCCTTGCTAATAACCCTCAAAATGTGTATGTTATTAGAAAAGGAACTTTGTATTGAGTTTTATGTTCAACCTCAAAAGTGAAAGAGTTGGACGCCTCAGTTCCATCCTTCCTTCATATTGTCATTTATGAAGTGGCCCTGCTGCAGCTCTCCTATCTTACGGGGCTTGAGTGAGGTTAGGAGGGGTGTCTGCTTGGGGTTGATGCCACACTCTTAATTTTAGTGAATAAATTCTAGTGTGACATTAAGATGAATCAAAGAGGTTAAATTTATCTCAATTTTTCTTCATCCTAGGAAAAAAAACCAAGCTTAATATTTGTTTTTCATTTAATTTTAGAGCTAAAATGTGATTAGCTCTCTCTCATTTATAAAATGTAACAAATTTTCTCTTTTTGTGAGCCAAACGCAAATAATGTTTGAATGAGGCGTGTTGTTACCTCTCTTTATGTGTGTTCATACTAAGTGCTGGTATAATTCCATTATGTTTTGACTTGAACATTAAATATTACCTCGAATATAGACTTCCCAGCAGTTGTGTTCTGATAGTGACATATTGTACTGTTTGAAGGGTGTCATATGGTCATCTGTCAGCTGAATGTTATTCCATAGAAAGAATTTTATTCTTCAGATGTCATCTAGAATGCCTCACGTTACAAAGAGAAATACAGCAGTATTCACAGATTCTGGATATGAGGAAATCAGAGCTGGGCAGGCTTGAACTAAGGTAGGTGGAAAGGGATTAGTCCATTCAGAATATAGTCACTCTGTAATAAAGATGAGCAATTGTTATATGTTGAGTCTTTTTAATTTGATAGGATTGTATTTTATGGCAGAAAAGCACATGCTTCCTTTTGGGACTTTTGGTACCTCTTCCTCCTTGTCTGTTGCCTTGCAGACAAAGATGCAAATAAGATTCCTGCTAGTAATAGGGTAGAAAGAGTGCCACCTCCCTACAAAAGATGGCAATCTGAGAAAAATAGAGGAGACGATGGCTCCCTATATCAGAGGTTAGAGTGACAGAGAAAAGAAGAACGTGTTCTCGCTTCAGAATAATTTAGCAGTCAATATTTCTATCAGCAATATTTCTTTCAACAGAAATTAAGATGCTGGCCCTTATCCAAAGACACCTCATCCCCCTATTACATTATAGATCTGATCCAGCTGTGGCTGCCTCTGTAGAGAGATGAGGGCAGGTCTAATAGCCAATTTGTAGGGTGTACTGCACCACGGATGTACACGATGGATGTTCCCCTCCAAATGCATTTTCCTTTTCTTTAATCTTTGCCTGGAATATACCTAGAATTTTGTGGATGCTGTTATGTTCCCATCTTTAAAATGTGGGGAAAAGTATGCATCTGTGTTTGTATATTACACTGCATTTTTAGGATCTAGAATCTATACTTACACTAAAAAAAGAAGGGTGACACCTGTTTGTTTTTTTCTTATTTTATCACTGCATTTAATTTCTGAACTCTCTCAAAATAACTGCATCTCCCCCCCATCCTTTGCAATTTAATTAAAAACTGTAGTTTTGAACCTTAAAAAAAAATCTAAAAAGACACACTGTATGTCCTGTACTCTCTTTTACAAATGTGTAGCTTGGAACATTTGCAGATTTCATTTTTCAACTGTCCCTACCGCTTATATTCTATATCCCTTTGAGCTACTTCATGTCCATCAAGGTAAGAATAAGGTGAACACCAAGGCGCAGAAGTCTGAAACATCATAATACCAAAGCAAATAATCAAATATTCAGAGACAAAAGTAGGTATTTAGCAGAGGGAAAACAGAAGTCCATGATCTTTGGCCCATATCTTCCAACACAACCCATTCATTACCAAGATTACTAACTTTAATTTTCATTCAGGTTCATTCTATCTCAAAAACTTCTATTTTTTGATTGAGAAAGAAAGGAGAGGTAGACAGAGAGAGAGAGAGACAGAAAGAGAGATGATACATTTTTTTTTCAGGGCTAAGAAGACATTGTGTTGAAGTTTTTATGGTCAAATATATAAAAAGCACAAAGTGAGGCCCATGGTAATAACCTTGCAATTAATCTTATGGGATGCCATGTTATTTTTCTTGGCTTTTCCGGAACTTCAGAGAAACGTTCACCCTTGGGTGTATTGATGGCAGCAGAAGGTCTTGGATCAAATTCCCAGATATGCTTTATCTCAAACATACCACAATTTAAAAATGACTAATTGAATTTCAAATGAATAAGAGAATAGTTGTATTGAAGTTGATCCTTTTATTGAAAAAAAAAATTTCCTATTAAATCAGCAACTGAAACATTTCTAGAGCTTTATTTTCAGATTAGGACTGACATTTTCAGCTTAAAGAAAACAAGTTAGAATGGCTAAAATTCTTATGAGGTGATATATTTATTGAGAAAGTTAGTTTGACTAATAGAAGAATTATCTCGATAGTTCAAGGACACGTAGTGATAATTGCTCTTACCATAGTCTAATTTGTACAGAAGTACAAAGCAGCTTATTTCTCCTACTCTCAAAATTACCCCTGAATTGTAACATGTATATATTAAACAAATATAAACTAGAGGGGGAAAAAAGGAATTGATATTTAATGAGCATTTATCAGATGCTATATAATTGAGTTCTTAACATTCACAACCTCCCAATGAAATAGCTGTTAGAATCCCATTTCATTGGTAAAAGAAAAAAGCTCAATATCACTTAGCTAGTAAATGACGAAGAAAGGATCTGCGCCTAGGTCTCACTAATGCCAGTGACTACGCTTTTTTTTTTTTTATATTTAAATTTTAGTATAATAAAAATAATGTAAAAATAACTTAAGAAGTACTGAAGCTCAGAATTGAACAAAGAAGCATGAGACTTCTATTAATATCATATATTTTTTTAAACTAGTAGAGCATTCTTTTGTGCTGTGTTTTAAATATTTCCATGTTTCCAAAGAGTCTGGAAGCCTGGAAAGCCCCCAGAAGCTACTAGATGAAACTGTGTTATAGTGTGTTGTTTGCACAGTATCTACTGAAACAAAGATAGGGTTTACATTTTACCATTCATGTTATCCTATTTTCTCCTCACTTCTGGTCTCCTGCCAATTGAATTTTGCCTTCTTCCACTCCATGTTTTCCCTTCCTCTCCTACTCCGTATCTGCTCAATTCATAAAATGTGAACTTTGAACCTGGAGGTTAACAGCAGAAAATGGCACTCTCAGGCTCATGGCCATGGCTGTGGGTTGTGATTTGCTGAGCATCTGTAGGAAATCATATTTGCTGGGGTGAACTCTTCTCTTAGATGCAAAATCCCCACCCTTAAATCATTCTTTGTGGTATTGATGAGAAATTTTCCTTTCTCTGGAATATATTTTTCACAGTAAATGTATTTATTTTAGAAATTAGTTTGTACTAAATAATATGACAGTTTGTTTTGTGTGTTGAGATCAATGATCAGTGGGGAGGTAATAGCTAATGTCTGTCAATTAGCAGCTTGTTAGTAAAGCATGCCTATTATCAAGATGTTTTACTTAATATGGGGCATTATTAACTGATGATTTCCTTAACCCATCAAAATGGTATCTGTTAAGCTGGAGTCATTCTCTTTACTGATAGTTTTTAAAAAGGGGGGAGAAAGAGACTCCTTAAGAAGATAGTTGAATCAAGAAATAAGGATGTACTACAAAAACAGATGCCGCTAACTTGCGTTTCTATGGATGGCATACATTAGCCAGAGGATAGACCTTATCCATGACTATGCACCACATCTTGCAAGTTCTGTTGGAGTGTTTGCCTCATTTCTGAGGCCAAGTGCCTTCTGCTTCCAGGTCTTTCCACTTCAGCTAGCTGCTACCAGTTACACGTATTTTAGGTAAATACTCTTCCTTCACTGTTCCAAACAAACAAAAAAAAAGGATAGAGGGGTGGAAAATTTTACTTACTCGTCGAACAAACTGAAATAGACTAATTTTCAGAGTTGCATCTGAATTATTAGGGATTACCATGTTATAAATGGCAAAAGAAGGGCCCCTTGCCTGTGTGGTAATGCTGTCAGGGCCCCTGCGGCTGTTGGCTCAGTTCGTGATGTATTATCCTGCTAGCATTTCAGCGCTCTCCGGGGATCTCTGGTCCTACCATAAGGTCAAGAGTTAACTACTTGTATTTTAGCTGTGTACTGCTATCAATATCGCTCCTATGGAAACCTCACTTGACGTCATTTTTGAATCTTTGCGACTGTAGTCAAGCTTTAGTAAAAGTCAATAAGAGCATTAGACTATTGTCTATATTATTACTTGCCACTTCCTGCCAGCAATCTACCAATTCATTAGCAGAGAGTTTTGGAACTCTTGCTTGATTATTTATGCAGTCAATAGCAAGGCTTGTCTGCATTCATAATTGTTTGATTTTATGGCCTCTTCTTTAAACAAACATTGTCTATGGTAATGTGATGCCCTGATGGATGGGAAAGGTTTTGTCTGTGAATATCATTTAGATAATTAAAAATGACAGATGAAATCGCCCGCTGTCTTGACCTGTACTTTGTTCCCTCAGTGATGCTGAAGAGATGCTGATTGCTGTCAATCAAAACCCATTGGAGGTTTGTAAATTCTGGCTGCTGTGAACTCTGACCCCCACTGTTGATCTGAAATAGATAATAACCTTGAAATTCTATTAGAATTTAAAAACAGTTTTACTAAAGGGGCACAGTATATATTTCGTTTTCTCTAGAACACAGTTACTTAATGTCACTCTTTGCAATCTCCAGAATTAAAGTAAAATAAAGCGTTTAGCAAAGCTTAATGTAAGAAAATCAGAGCAAAGACCTTATTCCATAATCCCAAATTCCTGTTTAGGATTCCTATATTCCAGCTAGGAGAGGACAAAAACAAGCTTTTGCCACTTCACTGGCTGTTAATGGTTAGAATTTTTTTCTTTTGCTCATTTTTACTAGTTCTGTTGTTGAATGAATTATTTTCCTTTTGGCCCGATCTTCATTTATTATATTTTTTTCCATATTTAGCCTATAAATCTTTTAAACTGCTATTTTCCCCAAGCCAAAGGAAATAACACAACTAGAATTTTGAAGACGGTAGAGATCCAAAGGCCAATGTTTATGCCCAAAGTTCTCAACAAACATCATCAAAACCTTAGGTCAAGAGATCAGGCTGATAAATTCATTTGCCTTGCAAATTGTTTTTTATCGTTACCCAGATGCTTAAAATATATTCAAAAGCCCCACTGGTATTTAAAATATGCATGCAGGTAAATGGTGATGGGAATGGAGAAGGGAACACATGCATTTCTCAATGTAGTAGCATCGAACTAGCCAACAGCAGGAAAATCGTTAGCAAATTCTACAGGCTGGAAAGTTATAACAATTAGGCTTTGACAGTGTTCAGTACACTGGTTGTAGCAAATGTATACAACAGCAGGAGGAGTGCAGGAAGAGAATTGCAAATAGCAGAGATCTCTTGAAAGGTAATTGAAGTAGTGTTGGTTTTTCTACTAGAGAAACTTCAGTGTTTAATGACTTCGTGAAGGATCATATGAAGAGTTATTATCATTGTTTTGCATTTTGCAATCAGTAGATACTTTAAAATAATATTAGTTATCTCGGTGCCTCAGTGACAATGGAAAACAAATATTATCCTTCATATTTGGCAGTTGCTGACAGTATCAGAAGCATAATTCTTACCTTAATTTTGAGGGCATTTATACAGAATCAGACATTATCTAAGGATAATACTGGTAATTTACAATTAGTGTTTTTTTTAATCTTACTAAATGAATTCTTTGTAAACATTACCACTTGGGCTAAATTTATTATTGCCTGATAAAAGCCAGTTAATATAGTAAATATAAATGGGAATATATATTTAAGAAGCCTATTGTTAAAAGCTTGCCCCATTTCCACCTTTTCAATGATGCCTTCCTTGTTCTTTCAAGCCCCTGGAATGGCCTATTCCTCTGACATTTTGGGGTTTTATATATTGCCTTATTAGTACTTTCACTTATTCATTCACTCAATCATTCTTTTTTTTATTCATTAGCAAGTATTAATTAAGGACTGTTTAGGTATTAGGCACTTTTCACAGCACTAATTATTCTGCATTTTCATTTTATCTCCCCAGATAAATTCTAAGCAAATAGACTTGGAGACCTTGTGTTGCCCTTGTAGACTTGGTACCTCCTATTTCTGCATGAGTGTTTTTTTCTCTCTTGAGTGGCTTTGCTCTTGTAGGGGCTCAGGAAGCATCTAATTAACCTTTGTCATGGGCTTGTTTCACTTGGGTGTTGTGAGAATGAGGAGTGAGAAAGGGATAGTGAAGAACCCATGAACTTCATCCAGACAACTAGTTTGCGAATTACTTTTAACCTAGATTAGCAGGCTCTGTGGCATTATGTATAGTGAAGGCCGAGTCTCAGTTCATTCGGATCATAAACATCACAACTGTAGCTGAATCAAGAGATGCCTCAACTCTCAGGTTTCCGTCCTAAACCCTGCTCCCCTCCGTGTGCCTTGACAGAGTCCTATTTCATTTAATGGGAAGAGTACAGTCTCTACTTCCCTTGACTCTGAACAGGGCAAAGGGTTAAACATGTGAGACTTCGGTTCAAGGAAAGTATCATCTTGATTATCTTATTTTGACCTTATAGATTACAGAATTTTCTATCATCTCCTAGATCAGTTAACTTCTGTATAGCAGAGCTATTGTTTGTTTCATGATTAATGCCTACCACCTCTGCTAATATTTTAAGCCTGTTTCGTGAGAGAAAAACATTTAGCTACTGAAAAATCCTCACACTGCCAGGCCTTTCTATTCCTTCTTCTGTTCTCTGTGATATCACATTCACAAATTATGCATACTCTCCTAAATACTAAATTATTTGGAAAGGGAATTTTGTGCCTATTTTATCCAGCTTCCTTTTGGACTTTCTGTGATGCTTAAGACACAGTTGAAAGAATTTCACCTGAACTTATTACTCTGCATTCACTATCTATTGAGCGTATGCATATAGTACATCTGCCTGTAAAGACTGCCTCTGGTCTGACACAGCATGCACAAATGCTTTATTTATGGGGATTTTATAAAGTGTAAACATGTCCAATTATCAATTATTCTATGGTAACCTTATTTAGATGCTAAGACTTTCCTTTTGTCATGTGATGTGGACACAGATATCAAACCGGTGGTGTTAATAGATTTTCCCAGTATACGGGGAGTATAGCAAATCTACAGGGAATGATGAGCTTGCCACAGCATTAAGAAGAAGGTACTGTCTTGCCTTTTAAAAATAAGTTGCAATATTGACATCTAAGAGGCCAGTACTTGCCAAATTCATGCCAGTTTCAGATCCAAAACTTGCTGGTGACCCAGGTGTCTGAGTCTTGTCTCCTAGGAGAGAGGCTTATCATTGGAGCTCTGCAGAAAGATGGAGCTTCTGCTAACATTTGTTAAGCCCTTGCTAAGTGGTAAGCCACAATACTAGGCACTTTCAATCTGACATTATCTCCTTTATTCTGTGTTGAAGACAATTATTATTCCCATTATTCCTATGGGGAAACTAAAATTCAGAGAGCCTATGTAATTTGCTCCAAGTCCCACGTTTACCAAGCAACAGAGCTGGGATTCTGTCTTTAATTTTCTGAATCTAAATCCTGGGTTTTTTTTTTTAATGCTACAATACACTCCTTCTGGGAGGATCCATTATATCAGCGCTTTATTCTGATTTGTCTCTTGCGTGAGGTTAATAATGATACTTATTTTTATTGTTGCAAATAATTGCCATTGCACTGTGTGTGCCAAGTTTAGTATGATGTGTCTTACCTTGTTTCAGTTGGTTCTCCCAAGAAATGTAGGAGACAAGTTATCATCTCATTTGGGGATGAGAGAGCTGATGTTTAGAGATGAAGTCATCCAAGGTACAAAGGGATCCAGCCAGAATTCAAATCCAGCTCTGCCTCCGTCCAGAGCTTCTGCTCTTGACCGTCACACTATGGGCAGAGGGATGGATAGAGCAGAGCAGATGCTTGATCGGATGCCTCCGATGCCGGCTTTATGAGTGTCCAGTTCCACACAGATCAGAAATAGACATCCAGGTCCTCCACTTATCTTACCGAATTCAATCCATTTGAGGGGTAATTTTTGTTTGGCTTCATTTTACTAAGTTCAGCCAAACTGATTTATATGAAGCCTCCAATTATCATTTCAGTATGCCTGTGCCAGAAATTTTGTTAGAGAAACGTTCTTTTCATTTCTCCCTCTCAGGGATGATTAAGAAAAAATCAAGCGCTAGTGGCAGCTGTGTCTCAGAGAGAAGGTTTTCCTACCTGATTATCAGGTTGTTTGGAGGATGGCGGTTCACGCTGCTCAGAGAAGAGTCTAATTTCCCAAAGATTAATAATATTCAAGAAAGTTAAACGAAGCAAACAGCGTGCCACTCTGTGCAGAGCCCAGTCAAAACCACACTGCCTGGTTCCCCTCTGTGATGGGGAAGATAATCACTGAAACTTTGTCCACGAGAAGTAAATGGATTTTGAGTCCTCTGTATATTTAATTATTCGAGACTGAACCTTTGTTATTTTCTTTTAAAAAAAAATTAAATAAACAGTCCAGGTAACCCCCGATGGTATATTCTGAGCACTAATTACTTCCCAAAATCTCAGCACCATTTTAATGTGCTCTTAGTAATATGCTCTAAGTGTCATTTGAATTTATTAACATGCTTTTATAAGAGCTTTCTCTTAACAAGGATGTTTATTTTGCCAATCTACTTGTAGCTCAACATGACTTTTTGTTGTCTCTAAATGTACTCTGGTCTTAAATAAGTACAGATTTCTTTAAGATTTGTGATACAGATCTGAAAGCGTAAATCCAAAAAATATTGAGAGTACTTTGCCCATGAATAGGACCAATCTATTCTTTTGGAAATGAAATTTTTACAGCTTTGGTTGTTATTCCCAAATAATATGGAAGTGTTGATTGCTCATTTTGAAGAGATTGAGATCCTTTGAAATTACCAAAATTTATTTAAAGCCCATAAATTCTGCATTTGAGTAGAAAGTGATTTTTTTAATTCTAACGGGCTCCTGAGGTTATATTTTGCTACAATATGAAAATTAGTTGTGACAATAAAGACCATGATTACAAGGCTTTCACACTGTCCCACTGTGACAATTAGCTCCCAATTGTTAGGCCATTTATTTATCAGAACATTAAGAGTTGGAGCTGTCTTGACTTGTAACTGAAAATGGATTATTATTGAGGTTAGTTATGAAGCCAAAAGACACACCATAAGGTGTTTTATTGGTTGAGGATACTGTATATTTCCAGCTAATATAGTTGGGTCTAGATTTCAGGAGCATCGCTGGAAAAGATGTCTAGCAGGTGACTTTCCTCCAAACCCTGTCACACACTCAGTTTTCTTTAGTGAGAATGAACTTTTAAAATCAGTGTATTGTTCGTGAAGGGAGTCTGACATGCAGGCAGCGTGATCAAAGCGATCGTTTTTTCCTTAGGAACATGGACTGCTTGCCTCTTCTAGGAGAACAAGGTAAGGCGCCATCCCTGAAAGTATGCAGCCTGTTTCCTAAAGAGCAACAAGGAGAATGAGGAAAAAGCCTCCATTAAACTTTCAAAGAGACATATGTTTCAAACAGACTTGTTCAGCACTTACTCCCTCCGTGAGCGAGCAGGAGCTCTATAGATGTCTCTGCACCTGCGGGGGAAACCACCACAGGCCAGGAGGAAGACGCTGTTACAAAGACAAACAAGAAATTTACTAAGTTCCTTTAAACCAGCCTCCTGAACTCCTGACTTGTTGTGGAAGTTTAGGTGGGGTTTTTTCCCTCTTTATCCCGCAGAAGTAGGCCATTGCCTTTCCTTTCTAGGTAATTTTGATTTATTTTGATTTTTTTTTTAACTCACCAGCCTTAGGTCAAGAAGATTTCTTAATATTTACTCTAAGTCTGTATTCAAAGACAGCATCAGGTAGTGGGTAAGTGTCTGCATCCTAGACATGGATTCCCTTTTGTCAGTTCTAGGCTCAGTCGTTTATTAGCTGTATGATCTTGAGCAAGTTGCTTCAACCATCTGTGCCTCAGTTCCTTCAACTGAAGAATGAAAACCAAACTGATAGATAAAGTCTAAAAGGAGAAAGCATTTGGAATAATAGCAGATGTAATCAATACACTATACATGCTAGCTACTATTAAAACTCTTTTATTACCCAAAATAATAATTTTGGTTACTTAAACTTTTCTGAGGCTTATCAGCAAAAAAATATATTTATTGTTTGTGATAATTAAATTTGTTACTTTTTATTTTCCTTCACCTTTCAACATTTTATAAGAATTTCCTTTGTATTTTTGAAGATGGCTCTCAAGTCCATTGTAGACTAAATATCCTTTTAAATTCATCATGCACACTTGTCATTAAAAGGGATTAGAAATTCCTGGATCTAAGCACTCAGAAACTCCAGAAATAGTATTCGAATTCCAAGAAAAGAACATATCTTGAGGGACATTATAGCAAATCTTCCCCTGCAGGTGTGGAAATCTCGCTCACACCTTATCCCTGTGGAAAATCCAAGTCAAGTTCTGACTTGTTGGGACTGTAGAGAGAAAGAGCAAAAAAATTTCTGGCACTATACGGGTTTATTTTAAATCGAAATTCTCACAGCGTTAAATAAAGGCTAAGACTGGTGACTGGTTAGAGAATTAGAGGTAGGGTCTTGCTGTAAAATTGTTCTGCCAGATAAATTAATGGACCTAATTAACAAAAATGTAAACGGCTCTGGAAAGAATGCAGACCAGAATTTAGATAAACAATGCACCCAGAGGCATTCTTAGCTCAAGAGAGGAAAGTTCAACTCTGAAGGCCTCTTGCCTGTTCCAGACAATTCACATTCAGTGGCATTCGGATGCATTTTTAATTAGGCAAGATGAGTGGTGGTATGGGTTTGCCCGTAGAAGAAAATTGTCACACCAGGCATTTTATTTATAACTATCCAGGATTTCAGTTTTATCAGAGTTGACCTGGATTGGAAACCAATTTATACACTTTTTGTCGTTTTTCACTGATGCTCTTCTCTTCCCTTGAAAAGGGATTCCTAAGTGGAAAGAAGCAGCCTTGTTAGATTTCGTCCACATTAGGCATTGCAGAATGCAGACTTGTAACGGGTGAGTTAGCGTGCTGAGGCTTTGTCAAGATGTTAGAAAATTGCCTTTTAGAAATCATCCACCTCCTGAGAGCCTTATGAAAAACAGTCCTGTGATATACCTTGAGATATTGTTGACTTAATTGCGGAGATCTGGCAAGTCTGAAAATTGGATTTCCACCTTCAAGCATTGATAGTCAAAGGCCGCTGCAGGAGAGTGCAGGATGAGCATCCACTTTCCCTTCTCAAGGGCTTTGTTACCCTGGACGGGATCACATTCCAGTCCCAGGTTCCAGCAACCCCCAATAGCATTTCCAGGAAGCTTTCCACATAGCCGCCGTATTTCCAGGAAACTGACTTTATTATTTGATAAGGAAGCATTAAACAGAGAAAGTTGTCATTTGGTGGTTCCTTTTCTTACATCTTTGGAAAGTGTGTTAGAAAAACATTGAGTTACTCATGTCACACTCCTGCCAGTGTCGGCTCTGGAGTCAGGTTGAGTTCTGGCTCCAGCTCTGCTGTGTGCCTTTGAGCACATTTCGTCCTTATTGTAAAGTGAGGATAACAATAATAGGGCCCCTTGTGAGAGGAGGGTGGCATTTTGAAGATTAAATGAGACGATATGAACAAAGCACCACTAAGTACTCAGTCAGTATTGGCTACTATAAAATATATCTATTCAGGATCTAGCCCTGTGGCTAAGTGCTGAAAGTTCCACGTGCTCTGCTTCACGGCCTGGGTTCGCAGGTTTAGATCCTGGATGCGGACCCACTCATCAGCCATGCTGTGCAGGCATCCCACATACAAAGCAGAGGAGGATGGGCATAGTTGGTAGCTCAGGGCTATTCTTCCTCAAGCAAAAAAAAAAAGACGAAGATTGGCAATGGATGTTAGCTCAGGGTGAATTTTCCTCACCAAAAAAAAAAAAAAAAAAGTCTACCTATCTATTCAGTACCATTACATGATTTTGTGTAGTAGCAATACCACAAAAACTCTTTCAGCTACACCAGCTGGTATCACCACACAGTACTTTGAAGAGTATGTGACTGCCCAGCACCCTATCTGAAGGCCTTTATTGCTGGAGGTTTGGGCAGGTCTTTGGTGGAAGCACTCTCTGTAGCTGTGTAGCCAGGAGCCCCAAGGATGGCGTTGACATGAGAATCAACTCTATTTCAAGTTGAAAGCCATATACATGTTCTTTTAAAGTGGTGGAAAAGTAAATGTAACCTATCTTTCTATGGCCTGGAAGAGACCACCCAAAGACCAAGGCATAACTCTACAAATAGATACTCATCTGGAAAAGCCATGGCTGGTCTCATATCCACTATGAGTCATACATCCATTGTCCTGTACACATTCTAATCAGAAAGTCCTTTTGTGTGTCTAACCTAAGTATCTTATGATAACTGAGCTCACATCTGCTTTCTTGGTACTTGAAGTCCCTTTCAAAACCAACATATGCTCAGTTTAGTGGCCTCCTGTGTGCCCCTAGCTCTTCACTGGCGTTTTTCTTCTTAATCTGAAAAACCCACTTAAACTATCAAGGCTAAATTGGTACTTCTCTCCAATCTCCTCAGTTTCAATCTGAGACTTTAAGTAACGTGACCACCAAGACGTGGGTTAAAAAAGTGATATTCTTTGGACCTGGACAACCTCTAACTATCCTTTTGGGGGTGCTCCTCTAACTAGGATGAGTTGAATGGTGTGAGGCACACCCTCAGACCCTCAGTGTCCACTGAGTTGGCTCTGGACTTGGCTAGCAGGCCTTCGGAGTCACCACTGGTCTCTCCTGTGGGCTCTGAATCTACCCATCTTCCACGTACAGTCCTTCCCTGACTTTTAGATCAGGGCGTAAGAAAGATTAAGAATCACCAAAAAGCCTCTTCTGTGGCCCCCTCAACTCCACCCTCAGGAGGCACAGCCAGTTTTCTGCAACTCTGTCGTCATCCTGTTATTCTTATATTTATTCATTTATGCATTCTCTCAGTGAGCATGATGCACCTTCTGTGTGCCTTAGTGCTGGCTGCAGAGGCCTTAGGCATTGGCCCAGAGCCCCAGGAGTCCATCACAGCAAGAAGCACTGCTTTCTGACAAAGGCTACTAAACAGTTCTTCATATGTAGCGATTCGATGGCTGATCAAGTCCCAGCAAATAATCTGAGGGGGAGAGTCTCCAGCTAGCACTCTGTGGAACAGGGCAGGGAATCGTGCTTCTGTGCCTCTGTAGATGAGCGCATTTATAGTGTATGCTGAGACCTGGCACTGGCTGCAGCTTAAGAATTTCTAGATCAAAGAGGAACCCCAGAAGGGATCTCTGAACAATAGAAAGACACCAGACAAAACCTTCAATCCCAGTTTTCATTTTTATCAGTCATTGCATTTCCCTACAATTGCAGCATTTTTTTTAAAGAAATGTTTCCAAACCAACAAAGCTTTGAAATATTAAAGAGAAATAAATGAACCACAACTAGGAAAGTTGGTTTGCTCACAGGAAAATTGTGGGGTTTTTTTTTCACTTGAAATTATTGTAAAGGCAGTTACCAAAGTATAATGGAAAGCTTATTTGTTTGTTTTTGTAAATAGGCATTAAAAAAAGAGCATAAGAAATGTGGACCTCACCTTTTGATTCTTAGCAGGAGGTTTGTGTGTGTGTGTGTTTTCATAACTCAGGCTGAAGAAAAATACAATAGTACAATACATCACTGATACAACAGTCTGATAGATTTATAAAATGTTTAGTGAATGTATTCTGCTTAGACCAGCAGGAACACCTGCTTCTATTATTCCACCACTGATAAAATGGTAAATAGCTTATGTCAGTCATGCAGCTTGCATAAAGCCACACAGTTTACTTGTGGGGTTGGTCATTTGAATGGAATTATATGGAGTTTGTGCTTAATCTCTTCGTTAAATGACTCAGTAGAATTATAGGGTCATAAATGGACAGTGACACCATTTTAATCTTTGTTCATTTTATCTTTTCTATCCACTCCCTACTTCTCTTGATTGCATTTCCTCCAGTATGGACTGGAAGATGTACATTCAGGGATTAACTATTATTGTTGTCCGTGGGTAATGGTGGGCATCCAGAAGGTCAGTCTGATGTCACTTTTCTTTTTTCTTTTTTCTTTTTTTCTACCAGAGCATTTTGATTTTTCTCCTGATCAATGAGAACGGTAACTTCAAATCTGACAGTCATGTATCCTCCCACTAACCATTTTAATTAAGGAATAACCGCCAATATTTGAGAAGAAAAAGTGAAACCATATTCTAATGTCATAAAGATAATGCTATAAAATAGAATAGTTGTTATGCTCAATGTCCCTTCACTGACCTGGGAAGTAGGGGCAGGGGACTAAGGGAAATGGGAAGACACATTTTTTTTTAACTGAAATCACTTTCCTATTTTAGCTGCAAGGACTGACAATTCCTGCTGCCAAGTTGGAGTAGCACCTGGCATTTCATATTCTCTTTGGACTGAAGGACAGAAACCAGGTTCTTATTGAAGTGTGAAGCTCTTATTGGTACACCATGAGTGGCAGGCATTCTGCTTTTCTTAAGAGACTAAGAAGGAAAAATATTTTAATGTTGGGGCATTACCCTTTTCCTTTCTTGGCTTATGGAAGGGGGACTCTGGTAGCCAAGGTGAAACACAGGGCACAAAATAAAAGAGGATTTTGCTATTGTACTGTGTTGCACAGCCAAGCAAAATCGCCTGTGTTAAGACAATTCTATAGTGGATACTACTTTTTTTGTTTTTTCCTTTTTCTTTCTTTTTAGGTCTTACAGCTGATAGATGTTTTGTTTTATATCAGTAATCTCCAAATTCTTAACTAATAATAAATCAGTTCATAAAAAATATTTTCATGCTCACTGAGGTGCATGCCATTTTAAACTATGACTGAGTTTTTACACCTTTGGCTGTCAGATTCTTGAATATTAATTAGAGGCCACCTAGTCCAGATATTTACATTTAGCAATGCCTGAAAAGGTTGTATAATAGGGACTTTATGAAAATAACATAGGAATTTATGGAGAATGATAGATCATACCCTCTGGAATGAGAATTATAAATAACTTACTCACTTTCACTCAATAAGATCAGCCATAGAACGTATTAAGCAGGTTCTGATACCCAGTTCGTTCTCCCTGGAAGACGGGTAATGTGAACAAGGGAATTTTTCTGTTCTGGTCCAGTCTTTGTCTGTCTGTCTCCTGTTGCTCCCATTCTTCCCTGTCTGTATTGTAATGCTTGCATCTCTCCTTGGGGCCTGTTTACTAAACCCAGAAAATTCTTAGTCTTTGCTTTGCATCTACACAAGTTCTTGGTCTTGATCGGTTGATTTTCCCAGAAGGCTTTGCTTCCAGTATGCTCTGCACAGTGTTGGCTGCCTGCTTTCCTCTTTGGTGGGAATGGCTGAGAATGGCTGCATGTTGCTGCAGCTCTCTGTCTCGAGCACCTGGATGATCTGGACCTGTGATCTTTGTCTGCTGCGTCCTTTCTGCCCTGTCAGCATTCAGCACCACTGTGGCATGGGGGAGGCGTTTTGAAGCCCTTTAGGCAGGAGGAGAACATTTCTGAGCAAAATAAGAGCTGAAATTGGATCCTATGGGGCAGAGCCATGATCCTACTTATGAAGGACACCTTCCTCTTTCCTCTCACCTCAGAAGTAATTCGTAAGTGTTTAATGCTGCTATGCATTGACTAATAAATAATAAATAAGTATAAATCAAATGAACATGAATGAAACCATAGAGCTGACTACTTCTTTGTACACTCATTGGGTTTGACCAAATCAGGTCTTCACTCTAGGAGGCTTCCATGAGATGACTCCTAACCTCTTTTACTAACTCCAACTTCTGGACATGCCTAAATTGTTTGCATTATTTGTGGGTATTTTGCTTTGTGTTAGAAAAAGCTTTGAAAGAGCGCCTAGCAAATCCCATCTTTAAAAGTCTCACAGCATCTGTAGGACCATGATTGAGATTCATCAGATTCCTTTTTCCATAACAACAGGTGATTTGGATTAAAGTATTGAAAACCCCTTTGCTCCTACCCTTTCATCAGTTTTCTCTTGGGGGTATAACATTTAACTCAGTCTATTATTGAGTGTGTCTTGCACTAGCCTTACTTTTTCAGAGAGCTGTGTATGAGAAGGTCCCTTCACAGAAGGGTTACTCATTCATCCACAATAAAATGAATTTAAAAAGTCAGTGTGTTCATTTGAGTCTGCCTAGGTACCTCCTTCATTATTTTTTGTATTAGCCCACCCTCTTGAGAAAAAATAAATTCTAATAGATCTGGTAGTCTACATTGCAATAAACTTTTTACTCAGGTAACGTAAGAGATGAAGGAGAAGAATGTCTTTCAAAAGTGAACTGTCTTACAGTAAAATATATGAAATAAAGTAGATATCTCCAGTGTCTTGGTAAGAATTAGGCCCCTCTCCCTGAAATATAACTGCAAGAGCAGAATCTATTGCTTATCTGTTTATGGTCAACCTGACACTGGTAATCTGTCTTAGAATATTGAGCCGTGCCCCTCCCCCACCTCTTCCCTAAGCAAAATGGTCAACAAATATGAGTATGTGTGTCAGAAGAGAATGGAATGTAAAAGGGAGGGAGAGTAAAGTAAGAATTGGAAAGAAGATAGATTATCAAGAGCAAAAGAAGATTTCTCCTGCTTTGCTAGCAATCCCTGAAAGAGTCAGGAATCTGTTGGCCACGGAGTGGTCCTGACCTCAGTGTCCGTGACTCCAGTAGAGGAAGCTGGCATGTGCTTTTCACACACCTTGTAAGCATCTGGCAGAAGAATGCCAAGAAGAAGGGAAAATGGATAATCTTGGGCCAGATGGTTTTCTTTAGTTCTTCTTTCATGCCTTCTCCTGTTCTAAAGAGTCAGAGTGAGTCTCTTCATTTAGTCAGATCTGTTAGGTAGCAAAGTAATCAGACTCCAGACTACATTTAAAAATACAAAATCAATACCACAGCATAAAGCTCACTGAATAATAGTTTTCCTCTCTGCTCACATCTAGGAGGGGGAGAATAAAGAAGCCAGGTACACTGGTTTTAACCAACTGCTCTATTTCTCTAACCCAGAAGCACAATTTACGAATACCTTCAGAGAGTGTACTTGGAGGGGCAGACCCTTCTAATGACTTGTTAGCTTCACAATAAACCACTGAAGCTACTAATTTGCCTATAAACACATGATCCCACTGGAATTGCCCTACACAGTACAGTTCAAAGGGCCTAATAATTGCCCTGTTCTTTTATATGGAACTGTTTCAACCCCTGCTGAGACCCAGGAGATTAAGAATGTAAAAAGAAGTAAAGCTTCATTCCCTGTAAACTTGGCTCAAGACCTACAAATTATCTGTGGTCGCTAACTGAATCTTTTATTTCCCCCTCACTGAAGCCCAGTGGATGATGCATTTACATGTTTTTCTTCTCCTCTCCACTGGGTGATCTGTGTCTCAGTCTGGAGGCATCCTTTGTAACTCCCCACAAAACTTAGAAGGCCATTGCAAAGACTCAGTGAACATTCTTCTTGACTTTAGAACATCTAGGAAAATAGTCTCTTCCATTTCCACTGGACCAAGATACTTTCTGGTTTCTAGAGTCATTGGTGATACTTATAAAGCTCGTCAGAGGAAAAGTGTGAAGTCACTCCTCCTGCACTGGTATGTCATTTCCTTCCAAAACATATCCTTTGACCTTCAGGTCTAAATTAAAGCAACTCTTCTGTGGTACCTTTAGGTAAATTCCTTCCAATTTTTAGTATTATGTTGAATCATATGATTTATCATTTTTAGATCAAAAACATTCAAGTATCAGCAATGGCATATTGTTCAATATAATAGAAATGGAGATTGGCTGATTCTCAGTCTAAATGTCATTCTCTTGTGTAAGTTCAGACTAATAAATTAACTACTTACTCCCATTTTAAAAAATTCACTGCCTTTTTATTTTCTCTGCTTTCCATCATCTCTACTTTTCTCTATTTTTTTTCTCTCCTCCAACTTCTATTTGAATGAATATGAGTACTAAACAGATATCCCCAGGGGCTGGGGCTTTCCCTGCTCATCTAACGTGAGGGAGAAGTTGATCTAACCCCAGAGGAACATTTACTGCCTTTTTCTGGGCCACAAAATACTCAAGAAACATGGATAATATTGATAGGATGCTTCTCAGCTGCAGTGAATCTCTCATGTGGGAGGCTAAAATGAAAAACAAAAATAAAACCTGAGCACCAAAAATGTTCTGACTTAGCAAAATAAATGAATTTTAAAACATTGCTTCCTTGATCAGGGTTGAATATGTAAATAGGCAGAAAATAAGAAATTCCACTATGGAAGTTACTAGAACACTACTCCTTATATCATTCTTTGTTAATCACTGTAGAAGCACAGTTCTTAATACAGCTTCAAAAAAGACTGATTGAAAGAGTGTTGTAAATATACATGACTTCTTTTAGGCAAGAAACTGTAGAGATGAGTATTCTTTCCCAAATTTTACCCCTGACGTATCAGAACTAAATTGTCCTCATTTGTAAAAATCTAGTTATTAAAACTTGACTAGTTATCAGCAATTCTGTCTCCAAGTCTTCATGGCTGTTCATTTAACTTTTCCTCCAAGAGTTGGTTGTTTTCCAATCACTTTACCCTCGGTTAAGGCTTGGTGGGAAAACATCCCCAGGCTGAATATTTCGTCACTGGCCAAATGGTTACATATTGTCCCTGATTCAACCTTGTCCTAGCCCATGTCTACTCTCCTCCATACACATGGAAAAGGGAGAAAATAGCTCTGCCCTTTTTTATCTGTTCTTTCTGGGAAACAGCCAAACATCCTTTCATAATCAAATGCCTGTGTATCCAGAGGCCACTGGCCACCATCCAAACATTTATTGGTCATTGAACACCTTGCATGAGGTAATTTTCAATTATCTTATTAAACCGGAACAGGGATCTAGTCATGTTACCTTTGATTATAAATGTAGCTCATGTTCTTATTACTGTTAATAGCAGTCCTCGTGGGGTGCCAGCCATTCTCTGGGCACTGTCCCACAGGAAGTGCTGTCCTGTGTGCTTTGCAAAGGAAGGCACCAGGAACAAAGAAGCCAAGGAAAAGACCAGTCAGTCTTTGTTTGTTTCAGAGGAGGGGGCCTGGGATGGAGAAGTGCACGTGGCCAAATGTGGTGGTGGTGTTTTATGGCATGACAAAAGTTTTTGAGATTTCTATGATGGAGTCCTAGAAAGGAAAGTAGAGAATGTGGAATACCTTGAGGGAAAATGACTGTCAATTGTTTTGTTGATCTACAGCTTTATCTTTGGCGCAAATGCTTAAGCAGTGGCAAAACAATCAGACCAAAGCACATTGAGAAGTTTATACTTCTCAGGGCTTCTAAGTTCTCCTCACTGATACAATTTTCAAGTATTTCCTACTTTTGAATTAAATACTTCAATTAATTTATTCACCAAGTTATTGCAAGAATAAGGTCTATGCTATAAGCTAGAGATAGTTGTTTAAAACAAAAAAGAAGTTAAAAATACATATATATATATATAGGAACTTGGAAGTTTGTGGAGAGGGGAGTTCTGGAGCCCCATTTAGTGATTCTGAGATGGTTCAGAAGGATAGTAGCTGATAAGAGGAACAATATAAATCGAAAATCTTAGTACCCATAATGGGAATTTATCACAGGAGAGTAATTGCTTTCTCAGTCTGGCGGCCTTTAAACTAAAAACAAAAAACAACAATAACGGCAAAAAACATCTGATCATGTACGTAATATAGCTGGTTATTATATATGTTAAGATAAATATGTTTTACGATAAAGAGATTATGGCGTTTCTTTCATCTTAATTTTACAGTTTCAATTGTCATTACTACGTTTTCATCATTTCAAAAGATGGCAAATCACTTATATCTCTCTATAATCTCTTTTTTTTATAAAGCAATAGCTTAATAGAGAAAAGTGGTACATCATATAATTAAATAATTCCCTGACCTATCTCTTTTGTAATGTGGGAAAGCAGGGTTTATTCAGATAATCAGCTTAATTTGAAAGGGGAAAGAAAGTGCAGAACATTCAGTGAGATGCGTTGGTAAACTGTGATTCCAGCAGTCTGTCTCTGGGCCTTTCTGCTTTACCCCACTTGAGCATTACAGAGAGGGTTGAGAATGGGGACTTCCAGAGCCTCCTGGAATGAAATTGCATGGTCTCGTGCCCTAAGTGAATTTTACCAGAAAGCCCTGCACAGCAAGCAACTGGAGGGGATATCACTGCTAAAACATTGGACACATTAAATATTTTGCAAAGAGCTGATGTGCTAAATGGAAGAATGCATCAAGTTCTGAGTGACTGGGGTACTTCACTGCCCTCTTTGTAGCTCTAACGTTGGCAGTCCCAAGTTGAGTTGCTATTTTTATTTTTAAAATGCTGCATAAATAAAATCAATTTATAAATATTTATAAACTTATTTCATTAATCCCTTTCTGGTCGAGTGTCATGAAGCTGCATAAGTCCAAAGAATTAAAAATAATACATAAAAGAAACTCTCGAAGGAGTCTCCCTGTGGTACTAAAATTTACCAAAGGTGACCAAGCTCATGCAGCTTTTCTGCTCATAGTTAAATTGCAGTGAGAGTTAAAGTTTCCAGAGGCTTAGACTGGATGCAATACGTTTAGCTTATTTAAACTTTTGACAATACTCTTCTATTTTGACATCGTTCATCTGTCCTTTCCACATCTGTCACAGTATTTCAGGCTTTTTTTTCCTGGCACCCGTATAATTGCTGCCCACTCGTAAACTGTGCCCTATCTTCCTGCCTTCAGGTGCTGGGTGATTTAATCCATCCAATATGCAGCCCTTGGATTAATAACTAGAACATATCCGTTAATTTTATGTCTCCTAGTTTAGACAACAGAAAATTCATTATTCCTCATTGGAGTCCAGACTTCTTTTGCAGATATTTAAGGCTCCTTCTGTAAGGTCATCCCAAAGATGGGTCCAAACCTACCTCTTAGCCCAGGAATAAAAAGTATCAGCTCTGCTCAGTGTTCGTGGGTCTCCCATGGATTTGATTGATGTGCTGTCTCAGCCTAGACTTCTGAGCGCTTACTTTGGCTGAAACCAAATTTCAACCTACTTTCTAGCTGAGTGATTCTCAACCAGGGGGCATTTCGCCCTCCAGGAGACTTTTGACAATGCCCAGAGACATTTTTGTTGGTCACAGCTGGGGAATTGCTTCTGGTATCCAGTGAGTAGAGGCCAGGGATGCTGCTGAGCATCCTGCAATATATAGGACAGCTCTCAAAAGGAATTTTCCAGCTCAAAATGTCACTGATGCTGGGGTAGAGAAACTGTTTAGCTTTATCTAAACTTCAGACCAGCTCTTTTAATATGGTCATCTGCCACTTCCTTGAATATGCGTTGCTTTTTTCCCTCCTCTTTGCCTTCACTCCTCCATTCTCTGTTTGAAATATCTTCCCATCCATCTACAAGTGCTACTTTTAACCTACTGAAATTCTGCCCATTTTTGCAAGCTCAGCTAAATGCCATCTAATATTAAAAAAAAAAGGAAAAAGAAAACCTTCCCTGGTCATTCCACTTGACAGTGACGTCCTCTCTTCCAAATTCCTACAGCGTTTAGTCTTTACCTGTAGTCTGATACTTTCACGGCAAGCGACATTGTAGGGTGCTTACGTCTGTGTCTTATTTCTCATTTTAGATATTTCTAGATATTTAGATACCCTGCAGTTCAATGTATAATTTAAAGCCAAGCAACGTGGCACCCTGAGACTTTGACTCTCTTTCTGTACAGTTTTGCATATTTTTAATCATAGCAGAGTCACAACCTAGAATTTATCTTTCTTTTCACCTAATATTATAATATGCTTTTTCATATTGCTACAAAGTCGCCAAAATTATTTTTAATAACTATACAATAATATTGAATCAAGTCGATATGCTCTAATTTACTTAAACTAGTCTCTTCTTATTTTAAAGTTAACTGAATTTTGGGGGGACAAAATAAGTAATACCAAATTGAATGTCTTTGGTATTTAGGTTTTTCCCCTTTCATCTGCGGTATTCCCTTTGAAACAATTCCAAAGAATGGACTGAATGGTATGGCATGTTTTTATCGCTAGTGATATGTATTGCCAAAATTATTCCACAGTGATTTACCAATTTAAATTGCCAGTGACAATATTTAAGGAAACCATGTGCTTGAAAGAGTGAGAAGGCCTATGTTCATTTGACATTCTGATCCTCACTAATTATATGGTCTTAAGCAAACCACTTAATCTGTTTGATCATTTTTTTTTTTTTTAAAGATTGGCACCTGGGCCAACAACTGTTGCCAATCTTTTTTTTTTTTTTTCTGCTTTATCTCCCCAAACCTCCCTGTACACAGTTGTATATCTTAGTTGCATGTCCTTCTAGTTGTGGGATGTGGGACACTCCCTCAACATGGCCTGATGAGCGGTGCCATGTCCACGCCCAGAATCTGAACCCTGGGCCGCCACAGTGGAGCATGCGAACTTAACCACTTGGCCACGGAGCCGGCCCCTTGATCATATTTTTTTACCTGTGGAATGAAGATAATAAACGTGCGTCATGGGGCCATGGACATTAAATCAGACAATGTCTTTGGAAATAAGTTGTAAACTATAAAACTACTAATGTTCATTCAATAAATATTTATTTAAAGATTTCTATATGCCAGATTCTATACCAAGAACTGGGGATACAGAGAAGAACACAGTCTTGCTTTCAAGGAATTCTCAGTCTAGTGTTACATAATTACCTAAATATTATCACTTTAGGTATAAAATTGAGAAGAAATTATTTTCTATAAAGTACAAGGGATTGAAAATAAAGGCAGAACGTGTAACAGGAAATAGAAATATAAAAAGCCCACCAATTTAATAAGGTCATTCTTAGATTTTTTTTGCTATCAGTTGGTCCGTTTATCTCTCTAGCCTAGATCAGAACTGCACTTCCTTGCTGGAATGTATTTTTGTGGGTTTTTTTCCTCATATGTTACGACAGCACTTTCCTCACTGCTATACCCAGATGTGAATTTTTGTTCTTTTTTTTCCTGCGAAAACTCAAAGCAATTTTTTAGAAGTTCCACTTGCTACTGATGTCATTTCTTTATCTTTTTCTAAGCCATGGGTCTGTAGGAGCTGCGTGAGGGCATGGCCCCACTTGTGGCTGTTTTGTGCCTCTCCCATCAAGACTGCTCTGCTTCAGAGTAACGGGGAGTATTTAGGAACTCCAGCATCCTTAGATCTATCTTTTGGAAGTAGATAATGATTTTTCTGCCTTTGAATCTAAAGGCCCAGAGCCAGCCCTTTAGTTCCTCATCTCTGAGCTTGCTGGTCCTCAGGAGCTGAGGCTGTGGAAGTAACTGCAGTAAAACCCCCCAGCACTGGCAGTGTAAAGATCGCCGGTGTGAGCAGACAGTGCAGCAGGAGCTCTGGCCTAAGGACTAGAAGCCACAAAAATAGATGGTTCATAGGCAGGAGCAGCTAATGTGGACGGAGATAATAAAAAATGTTACCACTTTGTATGTGCCCCTGAAAAGTCTTCAGACTGTTAGAATACAGTGTCCTTTCTGCCTGATCTAAATTCTGCCCTCACCTACTTGATTGACCTAATCAGATCTAGGATCTTAAGGATTTTCTAGAAAAATTCCCTTCTTTCTGGATTGAGCTCTGGAGTACAGCCCATCACATTCCAGCCTCTTCCCTATTATTGTTGTTAAAATACACCTATGATTCTTGACTCATTCTTTTCTTATTAGGTTGTAAATGAGAATCAGCCTTCCTCTTTTGATGGGTATTTTCTCTCTTTCCTTCATCTTTATTTTTCTCAGAATCAAGTGAAATAGATTATGTCCTTAATTAGAGGCCCATGCTATGTGGAACTGCAGTATTTCCAGGCATTTTACTGATATGTGCAAATGAAGAGAGACAGAGCAAGCTTACAGATTGCAGGTGGGTAGCAAGGAGTAGAGACATTAGGTTAAAGTACCTCCCACAATGCACTTCACTTGAGCAACGGACCTTTGTTTTCTTTTTCCTACTCCAAGTCAGCAAAAAATCAGAGGAAACAAAAGTTAAGTTGGTGGAGAGAAGTATAAATTGTTTTAAATCTCTTGTCTTTTTCCTTTTCCTAACTTATTTTGGTATTTCAGGTATAAAATTAGATCATGGGGCAACCCTATGAGATATAATGAAGGCTCCCAACTTTATTTTATAAACCTGGAACATCGTTTCCTAGGTTCCTTCAATTATGTCAGGAGTGGTTCAATGAGAAAATAGATACAATTCAACCTCTGATTGAAAATCTTCTTAAATTCCTATACCAAGCATTTCTGCCTCAACGCTCCTATCTCTTGCCCATTACTGATAGTTTTTATTTCAAATCTAAGAAACAACTGAGATTTTCATCTACAATCCTTTCCGAATCTGTAATCTATTATAGATCTTTTTAAAATTTCTTTTTGAGAATTTAATTACTGATTTATGGCAGGTGTTGCCCTGAGACAAATGCTATGCTAGAAATGCTACCTTCTTGGAGAAGAAGACTTAGATAAAGAAGGGAGGACAGCCTGAGGCTGGGGTTAGATCTCCTGGTGGCAGCAGCAGAGTGATTTGATTCTGACTGTTGTCCTCTCCTTAAGAATCATTAGTTTACATAAACCAGTAAACTTTTAAACAATCGAGGTACTGCAGAATTGCCTTTAGGGCATAAAAGTTGTGTATTTCTCTAGTAAACATAGATAAGAAATTTGAATGGGAAAATTCCCTTCTCCCCTCTCCCACCTACCAATCCCCTTAGGGGATTGCCGAAAGAATATTCTCTATTACTTATGAAGTATGAATCCAGAGCCCTAGATTTTCCTGTGATATCTCAAACACCCAAATTTCATCAAGAAATCTATTTTGCAATCAAGGCATGTGAGACTGTACTTAGGCCTCTAGATACGTCGTTCATGCTGTGGATGGACAGCCTCCTTAGAGTTGTGTTGAAAAGATTCCGCCTTCCGTCTGTAACCCACTAGAGAGAGTTTATCTGTAATTTTTATGTATAAATGGGAGCTTTGTCATTCTCCTTCTCATCCTTACCTGTTGAGGAGATTCCATCCTTATCAAGTAGAGTCTTTACATTATTCCACAAACAGATTGTTTCTGGGTCTCACATCAGCCTCATGGAAAAGTCCATGAACTCTGTAAGGAACATAACACACAGGCAAAGGACAGCGAGAAGAGGAAAGAAAACACTCTTAGAAGTCATTTCTCATTAGTGTTCCATAAGAACAAAACCTTTGTCCCCTTGGTATTCCTGGATTGAACATTTTCTAGGCTTTCAGCTTAACCACAACCTTGCCGCTTTGAGCAAGC
This sequence comes from Equus caballus, assembly GCF_041296265.1. Lineage (NCBI taxonomy): Eukaryota > Metazoa > Chordata > Mammalia > Perissodactyla > Equidae > Equus > Equus caballus. Next base: position 184,132,549 of record NC_091684.1, read on the forward strand.
CTTGTATTTAGTTTTTGTCCTCTCAAATTATCTTTCTGTCCAAATCGTATACTTTCTTCAGAGTTCACCTCAAAGCTCATTTTGCCTTTAAGGAGATTTTTCTGATATTGTTAATCCTGTACTATATTAAACACTGGCTTGAATCTTCTCTCAGTAGCATTCTGTGTGTAAATCACCATGTATGTCAATCACGTGCACACACATAGATACCATAGTATGTTTGAGATATAGACTAGGTCTCTTAGAGCATCCCATTGAGTAATCTGTGTGTAAAAGGCTTCTTGTCTTCACTGTGGTTTCTCCATAGCACAGCTCTCTCGTATTTTCCATCCAAGATAATCATGGTCCTGCAGGTAAGAATTTGTCAGTCCACCACTTCTGTGTTTTTTGACTCTGCCTCTTTCATGTTCAGGCCATTTATTTATCTCCTTCTTGACAGTATGTATTCTTTACATCCTATAAGATGATGCTCCAAATTTACCTTTCCTAGAAAGTTTTCCTTAATTAATCCCTTCTCTTTCAAAAAACTTTTGAATTTGATTTCCTTCAGCACTTGCTGTTGCTATGCATAGTATAAGGCTTGCATGGATTGAAATGTTATATTTAATTGCTCTTTTGGGTTGTATGATACCCAAGTTTCTTTCAGCTTTCAAATTCCATAACGCTCCCGGGACATCTTTTTCCCCAGCTTTGAGGAAGCACTCTGCAGCAAACCTTTCTCTTCTTTTTGTATTTTTTAAATCAGCCTCTGCGCACATCAAGCGTACAATAAGTGCCTGCGAACCAGCTCCTCTGCACAGGTAGGAAGCTGCAGAAGACGGCTTGAACTGTAACATGCACGATTCAGGTTGAACATAGGGGATAAATTCTCTGATAATAAAACTGATTGAAGGTGAGAACGAGCTATCGAAGAACAACAGGGACTCTATTCCCTGGAGATCTCTAAAGGGAAAAAAAATAATTTATCTTGGATAGAGTCAGGAGACCAGACTAGAAGATGTACTGAGATTTTATCTGGCTCCAGGATTTTATTAAAATCCTTATTCATTACACTACTTTCATAACATGTTTCTGGTAAGGGGTTTCTGACTTTATTTTCATCTGTTAAAAAATACTAAGTGAAAATAACGTAGGAAAGCCTAATTTATTTTAGGAATTAAATACAGACTTTGAGTAATTAAAACGGAGGAACTACACATTTCTGTAATATACATGTCCAGCACCACTGAGTACATTTTCTTTTGTTTGCTTGCCTTCTTCAAAAATCCAGGAAAAATCTAGAAAATGTTCTTTTTCTTGCCTACAAATGACAATATTTCTATCCGAGATAGATACTTACCATTCTTACTCCATTGCAAGAATTAGGTTTCTCATTTTGTAGACATAAGAGAAGCTGAAAAGTGAGTCCAGTAGTTTCTTTCTAGAACTTAACACTTTCTAGTTGTGGATGTTAGTATTTGTGCCTACTTGTGTATTTCGTCCAAGCTTTACTTTTTTTTCCCCTTCTAATTCATCTACTTTTTATTGTTTTAATATGATTTCCAGTTACAGCAATGAGGTTTCTGAAGAGAAAAAAATTTTAACTGCCAATGAGATGAGACTCTGGCTTTGCTTTCCTGAAGAGCTTTTATTTTTATGTGATTCTTATTAGGGAAATGGTGCTGAAAGTTGGTGCTTCACGTACTTTCAGGCAAGTGTATGCAGGGTGATGTAATTAGGAACCCCATTCAGGTTAATTGATAGATACAGATTTTATAAATAAAAATTTAGAGCATGAATCTGTTGTATCTTATCTCTGATTATGGAACATTGCCACTGATAGCTGGAAATATTAAATGCATGCTCCTGGAAAATTCTCAAAAATCACTTATTTATGAAATCATAGTTTTGAATCGATAGCCATTAAAACCTCTATTGTAACAGGAATTATCACCTTACTGGTAGTGATATAGTGGGCTAAATCACGTCCTCTAAAATATACCTGCAATCTCATAACAGCCTGATCTGACCTGGACACTCACCTATTCCCTTAGAATTCCCTCCTGATGTTGCGGGACGCAGAGTGTGCTTATAGTGAATTTGCCGTTCCAGCTCTGTGATTACTCTCTAAGTGTGGAAAAGGGTTAGCAGGTCCAAATTAAAATATCCTGTTGAAACATTTGAAGGAAGATGTCTTTGGATTCATAGTGAATCTTTCCAATTATTCAGAGAAACAAGTGCACCAGGTCTTTTGTTTTGAACTATGTTGCCACATTGGTCTCCACCTTTCCCCTCTGAAGCCCCATCAGGTCACTGATGCTGTTGTCCTCTAAAATATCATCTGCCTTTTTGAGGACAACTTTTATAAATTATAAAGCAACCTGGTTAGTATGAGTGCCTTTCTGAAAAAAGTATGGAGATTTGATTAAAGTAAAGGGGAGCAGGAAAAGAAAGAAGCAGTAAAAATTTTATTATATTTGGTAACATAACTTGTTCAGGCTAAAAACCAGAACTACTTTAAAATTTTTATTGCAGAGGACTTCTATGTGTTTTCTGCAGCATATTTTCCTTCTTATTGTTGGTTTCAGTTCCCCTGGAATTATACACAAATGCACACGCATGCATGCATGCTTTACTAATGCTAGAAGTGTGTAAGGATGTAGATTATTAAACATCAGAAGATTAATCAACCGAAGCAATGCAAGAGGTGTTTTCAGAAATCCACTTCTAATTACCCACAAAAATTAGTTCAAGAGGAACCAAGGAAGCTGATATTTACGTAAAACTGTACAGCTTATGTCCTCCATGAGCATCTCTCCACCTAATGCCCCACCGAATCTTGTTGCTAGGGCCTCACATAACCTACGACATAATTGATGTGTGTCCCCCTTTTGCCCTGCATCTCTCAGGCAAAAGGCTGATGAGCAGTGAGTTTATAAACAAACAAGAGGAAAAAGGACCAAAGACTGAAACGCTTTTCACCTGGATGCCTGCTTCAGAAAGAATCCAGAGTTTGCCATAAAGAATGCTAATAGATGACATGGGAGCCTCCTTTATGCTACTGGTGTGTTCACAGCTACTCCCGAGAATTTCCACAGAGACATTTTCTGAGGCACTGAAAATAAACTGTTTATTTTTAAGAGACAGTCAAGGCAGTCAAATATTTTTACAAACATTTCCATGGACTCTTTGCTTCCTCTCCCCTACATTCCTTTCTATAAAAATATTTGTATTTCTCTGTTGATGACTTTTAAGAGAATATGTTAATATAATTGCAAGATTTTTTTTTTCTAGATTTTTTTTCTATTTAGGTTGTCCTTAGGTTTTTGGTTTTATCTATGTTTTTGGGGGGTGCAGATGGGAGAGAAATGCTTAGGGAAAACCCTTTTAGAGTTAAAACACTTTCATTTGAATATTTCCGTGATCATTGATCTTCCACGCAGGGTTCCATTTATCACTTTAGACAGCACTGCTCCTGCCTCTGCTTCTTAATATGTTATCAGAGGCTTGTCCTACCATATGCAAATCAGTGACTTTAGCATCCACTCTCCTTTGTTCATCTGTTATCAATTATTTTAGCAACACTTAACCATGGGCCAGGTGCTGTGGATTGTAAAGAGTAAGAGAAAAGCTCTCCACCCACAAGGTACTTACAGTCTAGTTGGAAGGACAGATCATAGACATACAACACAATTAGTAACATAGTGTTATATTAAGCACCAGCCTAAATTGATATTGTAAGGCACTACGTTGTGTATTATAGGAAATTGTTATGAAATTCTAATATCTGATAATGCCAACTGGGGAAGAAAAAAAGACTTCAAGGAAAAAGAAGTCAATGTGACTGGTTCATCTAGGAAAAGCATTGATGCTGGGCCTAAAGGTGGACTAAGGAAAACACAATTAAGAAGAAAGAGCAATTAGAAGTTAGGGATGGCAATAGAGAAACGACTAAGGTAAGAATGACTTAAAACAAAAGTAATCTCAATATATTAGTGTAAGATCAACACATTTTTTTTCATGGTATACCTGAAAACTAGGTATATTTTATAGAGAGACATACTTTAGAATTTCAAAACCATGAAAGCTGTGATTTTTGTGGGTGTTGGGTAAAGAAAGCCACAGAAGGCAGACTTCTTGAAAGAAACTTGATGAGATAGAAACTTCATGCTGATGGAAAAGGTAACTATTTACTTGTATTCATAGGAGTTGTTTCTTTAAAAGCACTTCTTTAAAGCTTTTGGTGAAAAATTCTTGTTTAATGACCATGAACGAAACTAGAGGAGAAGATAATCATTTCAGATAGGAAAATAAGAAGATAAATTTGTTTTTAGAGGGAAACCTTCCACTTTCTGGATAATTAAAGTGTTTCTATCTGATAAGGAGCTGAGTGTACCAATTTCCGGGTCTTCTGATAGTCTGGTTTGTCTTATTTTAATGATGAAAAAAAGAGGTAAGATGAACAGGCTGCTGAAATGATGAGAAGCCGAGTGAGAAAGAACTCAACAAAAGGGGTTGCGACGGCAGGAGCGATTGCTACCCAAGTGGCACCTGTTTAGAATGGGAGAATATACTAGTATTTAAAACTGGTTTGCATGGAAAATATACTTTCAAGTTACTTTTCTTGAACACTAAAAGCTTAACTTTCAAATGCAAGGTATTTGTCAACATTATCTGAAACACCGGACTGGAGGCAAATGTTCCAACATATTTGTTTTCTCACAATTAGAGCTAAGCTGACATGTTGAAAAGATGGTCTTCAAAGATACTCAGAGGCTGCTAAATTTTTGTCAATAATTAGCCTTCACTTTGCTTTTTAGACAAGGAAGTCATGTTTTTTTCTCCTCACATTTGCCAAGTAAGGCTTTTCACTTTCAAATCTCCCCGTCCCAGTGTTTGAATTTAAGCATTTCAAACAGACTCTTCACCCTCAGCCACCATGTGTAGTATTGCATTTATGCATTCAACTTCTTACTCAAGTGATGCTATTTTTTTCTGCCTCCGCCTGACAGCCACTAATAATAACACATGAGGACAGTCAGACAAAATGAAGACAAATGCTGCTTGTCGCAGCAGAATCATAATGTCTCCAGACTCAGTAAAGACAGTCTAACTGTATGTGGATGCTCTTTATAGCTTATTTAGACCTGTGGTTTTTCCCTGTGGTTTTTTTTTTTTTTCTAAAGCACAAACATTGTGCAGAAATACATTAAGGCAACATATGGGCCTGTTAGTTAGCCAAAACAATGTGGAACCATGGAGAATAGAGATTGCAAAGCACAGATGGATACTGTAAAAAATTCATGAGTGGCATAACAGATCTAAAAGGTAAATTTTAGTCAAAATTCAAGTGGAAAGCATGGGAAATACTTAAGAATTTGGCTTTATGAGGTTTTTCAAATCACACAAGATGAAACATTGTGAATATTCCGCAGATTTGTTTATGTCATAATGTGAAAATCAGAGCTCATCATTCAACAATAATTATGTCTATATAGCTTCGTGCCATCAGAAATAGATTGCTGATAAACAATAGCGCTTTGCTTCTATTTAATGTAAATGCTGCAGTATTAAATATCCATATTATTTCCAGCTCAATATTAGAAAGTGTCAGTCATTGTGACAAGTCAGACAGGAGGAGCTCACTGAGCCATTCTCTGTGTAGCCAAGTGCTGTCGAATAACCAGGTTTTCATGCTGTATGACTTTGTTGTTAAAATTGAGTTCTAAGCAGTAAATTGGCAAATCATTTTTCCCTCTTTTCTGTTTGGTACTTTTAACCAAAACTGAAGCCTCAAGGAGACACTGGATTCTTACGTGTACATAATCAAGATGCACCTTGAATTTCGCAGAACACTTGTCTTTCGAAGTTATCATCACTGTGGTTCGTCATTGTCTTTTCTCAGAAAAAAAAAGTTCTGTTCCAAATCCGTGAGGCCAGCCCAATGAAGGTGTGCCTTTGATCCTCACTATAGCCAATCTCACTCATAAAATTTCCTTAATAGCAGTTCCTGAGCAAAAGAATTCTGCCTAGTGAAATAAGTAATTTGGTTCTTAAATTTCCAGTGGGGTAAAATTAGAGAAAAGCAGAAAGGGAAGGGGGTTGTTCTAAACATACAACCATAGAAGCTTTTCCCATTAGAAACTTTTAGATGTCTAGTTGAGAATGATACCATGTGGAATTTAGATATGTTTTGTCATTTTGTTGCTAGAAAGGCAAAACATAGTAAACTATTGTCTGTATAAAGGTTTAAGTAATACTCAAAGTGATCCACTAGACACTTTCAAATCTTAAATACTAGGTAGACAAGAGGCATTGGACTTACTTTTCTATAGTTAATGAAATTGTTAATGAAGAGATTTGCAGAGGACCCCGTTATACTTTGAAAAGATACTAGCACATTATTGAAACAACCAGAAAAGTATTTGGTACTAAGAAGAAAGATGATTAGATTGAAAGTAGACATGATGGACAGAAAGTAAACGACATCACTTGTTGAACTGGACTAATTTTTTACTTTTGAGATTTTTTTGCAGGTAACCTGAAACAGGGCAAGTTTTGTAGCTGGCTCTTCATTCTTGGCACTAATGCCACTGTTGTGACCTTGAGACAACAAATTGAACTTTCTGATAGTTGTCCTAATAGCTCTTTCAGGCAGTTTTGGTGTCCTTAGTGGATTAAAGTTTGCATTAGTGAACCTACTGAGCAGCAGCCAAGACTAATTCTCAGCTCTCTATGACATTTCACACATTGTCAGTTGTTAGTAAGTGTTATACGATAACATTTTGAGATCCTCATCTGAGAGTTGATGGGGAAATATGCAGGATCTATGAGGTTTGCCGACTAAGTTGAGCCCAGTTGAGAAGTATGTTGTAGGGGGTAGGTAAAGATGGCAGTGTTGTGTCTCCTTTACAAAAAAGATAGATTTACTCCCAAAATTTCACAAGGTCTGAGCAAGATGCCAAGCAAGAAAAAAGAATGAAGAGACAGACAAAGAGAGGAAAAAGTAAAAAGGATAAAGCTGCAGGTATAAAGAGAGAGTAGAACTATCTTTCTTCTGTACTGTTATACCCCTGGTCCTTATGGAGAATCTAAGAAGGGTTTGGAAAGTGTCAGATGTATTAGGAATGTGTATGTATGTGTTTTTTATATTTGTATCTTCTATTAAAATGCAAGCTTCATAAGGGACAGGTCACTTTGATTCATTGCTATATTCCCAGTCACCTGGAAAAATACCTGCTACAGCATAGACCTTCAGTATTTGTTGAATGAATGAATTTCTCAACAGACAATTTTCTGTATATTCTCATCGTTATCTAAGGAATTATGGATTTGTTGATATCTCTTTTAAAGTGTTTGGTTAATACTTAGCAACTAAGATTGCTGCAAAGTGACACATTTTAGTTCAGACAGGTGCCATCTGGGGGGAGTGAAAAGAAAAGAAATAGGGAACTTTTAAAATTCGATAGAATGAATTTGTCTTCTCTCCTCTGATAGAGGAGCCCATAATGGTGAGATCATTTGGTTTGTTCAGTATACAATATATGCTGGGGTGGGGGACCGTCCAGCAAGAAACATTCAGTAGAGACTGAGTTCTGAGATAACTCAGAGCAGTCCATGACTTTCCTGTCTCTGTAGTGTGAAGAGCAGAATTCACTGGACCTTGCGAAGGCAGGTGAGAAATCTGTGCTAGCAGTTTGGTGGGCAAGTTGGGTTGCCTGAAGAAGTCAGGAATTATAATTTCAGGCCTAGGTAACCACAGACCAAGAAGGGCATAAAGAGTTTATTGATGGTCAAGACATTTTGAATTGATTCTCCCTGCTGACCGTAGTCTTTTTGCCTTTTTATGTGATTCAAATTATTTAATTTAATTTTGCTTAATTTATGCACTATCACTAGATTCACTCCAGGGAGATGTGAGATGTAATTGGTTGCATTTGACATTGTCTTCCAACACAGCAATTTTGCCCCAAAAAACCTTGCTGAAAGTCAACAAAGCTGAATCTATAACAGGAAATGCACATTTTTATTCTGATCCCACCTTGACCAATGTCAGAGTAGCATGCTTGAGAAGTTAAGTTAATATACATATTAATACCCACTGTGTTCATTATTTTCTTGCGTAATATGTACTATATATGGCCTTTTAAAGGAAATATTGAAAAGAGGGAAAAGGTACGTTAATTCAACAGATGTATTTTGAGCACCTATTATATACCAGGTACTGAGAGATTCAGTGGGGACAAATAAATGTCCTCATGCACCTTTTAGTCAAGAAAGAAAAACAGACTTTAAACAAATAATAACAGATGTAAGAGATGTTAAGGGAAGGGTGCGTTAGAAGTATGTAGCAAAAGAATTTAACTTAGGTCAAAAACAGTCAAAATAGCTTGCCAAGGTCAAGGAAGTTATGGTGTAGTGAGAAGAAACGACTTGAAAAGAAACCAACTTCTCTACCTATCTTCCTTCCTCCCCTCCTTCCTTCCTTCTATAATTGAATATTTAACAAATAGTGATCTAATGTGAACCAGGGCTCAAACAGAGTGCTCAACTCTGGTGAACCAAAACAAGAAATAAAACATGGTTCCCATGAAGGAGACAAAACACTCATCAAGCTGTCACACATGAAAACAAAATTACCTTTTTAACAAGTGCTCCCAAGGAGAGGCAAATGGTGCTACATGGGCATGAGCTGATGTGGTCTGGTTTGGATGGTCAAGTTTCCTTGAGAAATTGATACTTGAGCTGAAATCTAAAGGATAAACTGGAGTTAGTTAGCCAGAAGCCAGGGGAGGGTAAAACATCTTAGACAAAGAAAATAGCATGTGCAAGGGCCTGGTGACAGGAGGAAGCATGAGAAATACACAAGGCTTAACAGAAGGCTAAAGTGGCTAGAGGCGAGAGAATCAAGGGCTAGGAGGAGAGGCTGACTGGGGACACACCTGCATGGCTTTGACGGTCAGGTCTGGATTCCAGAGGAAAAGCAGGGGTGCCTTTGAAGGGTTTTATGGAAAGCGATGTGATCAAATGCAGCCAGGAATTAGGCTGCAGCTAGCCTGGGGGTCAAGACACTGGTGGTGGGGGCTGGCAGCTATCTGGGCAATGCATGATACTATTCTAAGCCTGGGAACAGTGACGGAACTGGGAGGGGGAATTGAGTCAAGAGATATTTAAGAAACATAATCGATGACTGGTTTGAAACAAGGGGATAAAGAAGAATTATCCATGGATCGTTCCCACATTTCTCGCTTGGATAGCTAAGTAAGGATGGTGCCAGTCCATGAGATAGGGAATATGAGAGGAAGAAGAGGTCTGAGAAGTAGGTGGGTGGGAATAGTGAAATCACTTTGGGTCATGTTGAGTTTGAGGTATCTGAGGCATCAAGTGGAGGAGAAAGCACTTGAACATTGGGGCTGGGTCTGGTTAAGAGATACAGGTATGGGAGCCATCTACATAGAGATATAGTTGAAGCAACTCAGAGCATGAGTGAGATTGAGGGGGGACTGTATATAAAAAGAGAAGAGACATGACTTCTGAGTAACACTAGTACTTAAAGGGCTGACTAGGGGAAAGACAGAAGTGATAGACATATAGAAAGAAAACCAGGAGAAAATGTCAGGACCATAGGAGCCAAGGGAGAGACTGTATCAAGAAAATGAGAGAATAAACAGTGTCAAATGCTGTGGAAAATCACGTAGGACTAGGCCTGAAAAATATCTGTTATAATAAAGACGGGTATGGTGAGATCCTGGTGAGAACATTTTTGGTGGGGTGAAACTGTGTAAGACATATTGGAGTGAGCTGAAGAGCCAATAGGAGATAAGAGAATGGAGGACACTTGTCACTCTAAAAGTTTGTTTAAATGGAAGAGCAAGATAGGATTCTACCTAGAGGAGAATATGGAGTTGAAAAGGGATATTTTTAGATGTCTGGGAGTTGATGAATTAGTTAGTTGTATTTGATTGCAACTGAGAATACTTAACTAATGGTGGCTTTATTAAATGCCTTTATTATTTATCTCGCATAATGAGAAGATTGGAGATGGATGGATCCAGGGTTGCTGCAGCAGCTAAAAACAAGTATACTCAAGCCAGGTTCTATGTTATCACTCTAGCTTTCTCTTGAATTTTTGTCCTTGTGCTTCACACTTAATGGACACTAGCGTGATTCTTCAAATCCACATTACCTCATTCAAAGCAAAAACAAAAACATGATCCTTGTTCTCTGTCTTTTTACAAGGGAACAAAATTCTTTCCCAGACTTTTATTTACCCCTACTCCGTCAGACTTCTGTTTATATCTTGTTGGCTAGAACTGAGTTATTTTACCATTCTAGATGAACCATTAGCAAAGGAGAATGTGATTGTCAAGTATGAGCTAGACCAGGGGTTCTCCAAGGATAGTGGTCTCTGGACCAGCAGTACTAGCATCTCGTGGGAACTTAGAGGAATGCAAATTCTTGGACTCCATCTCAGTCATACTGAATGGAGGACTCTGGAGTGGGACCTAGCAGTCTACTCAAATAATCCTTCTAGGCAAATCTGATGAATTTTCAAGTTTGAGAACCATTGGTTTAGACTAATCAAGTCATCCTCTGTTGAGAAAGGACTAGGGTAGGGACTCATGTTCCCTGAGCTCATTGCTTTCTTGGAAAGGATGGGGCATGACCGTTGGTAGACACAGAAAAGTGTCTGCCATTCTTGACTTTCAACATTAAGAGGAATGGGCCAGTAAAGAGAGAGGATGAAGATAAGAGAGGGGTTGATTGAGAAGGGAGATGAAGATGGAGGAGATTCATGAACGCAGATGGAGGGAATGACCTTCCCTAAGAGGGTTCTGCCTCCACGTTAAGAAGAGAGCTTGAAAAAACAGTGCGTGCAGAAGCAGATAGGCTGGTAGTAGGAAGGTTAGAGGTTCCCTTATGTTGGTCTCTGGGAATAGAGGTAAAGTTATCTGCTGAGAGAGAGGGGGAGGTATAGTGGAGGTAAGATCTGAAAGAGCAGAGAAGGTCTAAAATACTTGAGGAGAAGGGGAGAGCTTACCAACCTGGAAGCTACTGGAATGTATATGAGGTTGTAAACCTGCTTGGGGTCCGTGAACATGAGTTCAGAGTAGGATAGTCTGCCTGGTTGTGTGAGAAGCAACAAAGGGATTTAGGCTGGGAGCTCAAAGATAGCTTGATTCCTCTAGAGTTGTGGTTTTGCCAGAAGGATGTGACAGAAGGTCATGGACAATGATATTTCAGATAATGTTAAGAGAGAGGTTGAAGTGATGAACTAAGCAGTTCATGCTAAAGGGGAGAGTTCGTGAAGATGGGTTACAGGGGAGAGTTGGTCCATGGACCCAAAGTCATGATGCTATCTTCCTCTTTATACATTTGGTAAGAACCATTCTAAAGAATAGGTCAAACTGTCCCCACATTGTTAATTTAAAAAATTAGAGTCTTATTGTATTATGGCCTCTTCTCTCTTTATCATGAGAAATTTGAGTTTTGTTTGAAGGTGTCACATTTGCAATGAGTTATGGCAGACTTTTTCTTATCATTCAGTTGTAGGACGTTATGCAGGAAAATAAGCCAGAGGCTTTAATTTGACTTACCTTGACTGCTTTTTGACCTGTTCTATTTTCCTTTATTGATGGATAACATTTTACAGGCATAATTTTATAGGCCTTGCACAAATCTTGGTAAGTCATATGTATAATATAAGGTGGAGGACTGCTTTTTATCCAGCTGGATTTATCATTTCCTTAGCCAAGTAGAGAGATAGTCGTAATTTCATAATGTACTTGATAACTTGAAAGATAACATTTTGTTTTTTTACGAAAACAATCTCCTACGAGCTAAGGAAGAGTCATTGTTTGGGAGGATGGCATCCTTCTTCTTTATCTGTATGCAAAGGAGCTACTGAACTTCCCAGCTGTGGCCACACTGAACTTTGAGCCTGTTTCTCTCTGCCACCTGACGTGTTCCTCCCTGGGTTGTCCTAAAAGAGTACAAACCAATTGTAGTAATCTGAATTGAAAATAATTAGGTGCACATGTTTCCTGCTAGAAACATCATGGAGTAAATTCCATAGCCAGAGAGGCATTACTTCTATACCGTGCCATGGTTTGGATTTTTCTTGCATTCCCGCAGCGTCTAGTGCAGGAGAATCACCCTCTCTATGAATGTGACTAAGGAAAAGTCAGATGCCAGCATCCAGACGTTCATGATGTGAGCATAGGATAATAAGACTGTTCCTGTGGAATTTTGAATCTGCTTCCAAAGGTAATTAGAAGAGAAAAGAGCCAGGCACCTTGAAAGTCAACAAAATTGTTGGAATATAAGTTCCACAAGGACAGGAATTTTGCTGATTTGTTCACTGCTGTATCCCCAGTGCTCAGAACAGGGCCTGGCACATAAAGGCACTCAATAAATATTTATTGAATGAATAAGTGACTCTTTGAAGATCAATATTCTTCTGTAAATTCTAGTGTCTGTTAACAAAATAGGTCTTATTTCTAGGTAGTTATGTTGGTGGAGACCACCATAGGGAACGGAAAAAACGCACGGTGCACTCATTTACTTGTTACATTTATAGCAACTGTGATTATTCAAAGTTTATCATTAGTTAAACTAATTCTTCGCTGATATGATTTGTGCCTACTGCATATTGCTGTGAATGAATATATATACTTAGAACCATTGAGGTTACAGTTTGGGTATTTTATTCCAGTGGTAATTTATGTGTCACAGTTAAGTTTCTTTGAATGATAAGTTGGAGAATCTGTGGACTCAACTCCAAATACTCGTTAACTTAGGATCTACCTCAAGGCTTCCAGAGAGTCTTTTCATTCTGTGGAGTGATGGTCTTTGCTTTAGGACACTGGAGAAGTCACAAGAGCTGATCAAGTGCATGGATGTCCAAGTTAGATAGACCTGGGTTCAGTTCTCACATTCTACCACTGGCTATTGAGTGACCATGGACACGTATTTTAAATTCTCTAAATTTTAGTGTAAAACAAGGATATTAATAATATCATGTATTTCATAGGATTATCAGGATTGAATGAAATATTACATGCAAAGTACCTAGCACAATGCCTGGCACATAGTAATTGCTTGATAAATATGAGCTGCCTGGCACCTAGTAAGTACTTGATAAATGTGAGCTGTTGTTACCAGCTATAATTAGTTCTTAAAATCTGCATATGAATTTGTCTTTAGATATATACAAATCCTTACGTGTATTTGCTGGTGCTAAATTCAAATAAAGTAGTATAAATTGCAAAATTGCTAATGTTGAACATTAATGTTCATTACAGATTAAAAAATGAAAATCTCACTTCCTTCAGCATCTTGTTTAATCTACTTGATTAGGAAAGGCTCTTTTATGAAAATGATACATTCACATTTTAGGTGGGTGTTTACAGGTGTTTAGAGTCACATTGAACACTAGACCAATCTTTAGACTAATGTGGACTTCCAGCCACTTGAAAACATAAACTTTGCTATCAATAGGAAAAAATCGCCTTTCTCTAAATCCCCTGAGCTTTGTGATTGTCACTGGTGACCGGGCTTCTTTTCCAGGCTGTATCATTCGCTTCAGTATTTTTATTTATTAAGGTCAATCAGCTCTCACAACGAAGTCCTAACTCTACAATATGGTACAGTCAGCTTTGTGGGTTGCTTTTTCTCTAGTTTTATAGGGATACCAGCAAAACTAGAGACTTTTTGGAGAAAGGAAACCACGATGGTGAGGAGCTTGGAAATCATGTTCTTTGATGAATGTTGGAGAAAACACAGATGCTTAAGCTAGAGAGGAAAAAAAGACTTCCTAGGAATATGAAGGTTATCCCCAAATATTTGTAAGCATATCATGTAGAAGAGGACAAAAATGGCATCTTTGTATTTAGAGAGGAAAGATGAAAAATAAATAAGTAGATGTTAAGGGGTGTCACATTTTGATAAGCATTAGTCAGATGAACTGGCGTCTGTGAAGTACATAATGATGTTCTCAGGTACCAGTCAGCTAACTCTCCTCCCCAAGATAATGTAGCTGGTTACGGGTAGAGTGAAACCCACCTGTTTTGACTTCAAATTCAGATTGTTGTTGTTTAACCCTGTGCTGTCTCTTTGATCTTTATTAAGTTTAGTTAGGCTGGTCAGGTACTTGTACTGTTGAGACCATGTCCAGGGATCCACTTTTCTCTGGGCCGGTGAGGTTTATGCAATTCGACAGCCACACCTGACACCCTGTCCTTAGCCGTCTAGCTTCCAGTTGATGCTTTTGATTAAGACGTGGGACAGAGTGTATATGGAACTCTCACCATTAGTAGAAAAGCCGTTTAAAGGATATTTCCTTTTGACCATGGGTCAATGATATAATCTTTATATAAGAAGGACCATATATGCTAAGGGTAAGTTATGAAAAGTTTCCCACTAGCACCTTATTTATGGATGTCTTCTGATCTCTGCATATGAGCATGGGCTATGAGGAAGTTCAAAAGAATCAACTTAAATAAAAGGAACTCAAAGATAGATTTTGTAAGTTTGGTTGTGATGATAATAATTTATGCCACCGGGGTATCCCCTGCTTCAAGGAATTTGTTCTTATAAGTTGTTCCTTTCTCCATGTTTCTATGCAGAAAATTGCAAAGCTAAAATTTCTTCCCTATTGTGGATGCCCTTTGGGGCTGAACCAAGAGTTTGAGAGGAGAATGAAGGTCGGAAGTTTGCAGAGTAATGGCTCATCTGGTCACCTCAATGGGGGTGTGAGCGTTTCATCATTTAGATAAAAGGGGTTGTTGCCTGTGTCATTTATGGAGCTGTTGGTTTAGAAAATTTCACCATCATCCAGGTGGGTATCCTGAAAACCCCAAACATAAACTTTTCAAGGAAATGAGGCTTTATCAAGATTATAAAATAAGAAGTGCTTGTCATTGCTCTTACATGCTGGCGGAGCAGCTCAGGGTCAGAACCCAGTAGTATAGGATGAAAACCAGATTCTGGTTCTCACCTCTGTTTTCCCTTCCCTCTCTCCTTTCTTTCTTTGAAAGAAAAAAGCAACATATTTCCTAGGAGTAGAGAATAAACTGAGAGGTTATACTTGTCTGTGACTTGCCGGTGATCACATAGAACACTTGTTGAGTCTTTGAGTCATTGTTCATGCATCCCCCTCTAGGATTTGTTCAGATTCTATAGAGCACCGGAGGTCCTAGCAGACGCATGTTATGGTATGATTCCAACAGGACCCTTCCTTGCCCTCTCTCCCAGCCACATTCCCACTCTTGGGGGGTCTGCACCATGACAAGATAACCCTTCCCAGCCTACTCAATTGAAAGCGCTGATTCACTGACACTTTGATGTTATTCCAGAGACATGAGTCAGGCGGCAGAAGTGGCATCAGATTTCCTCAGACACTAAGGTGAGTGCTCAGGAAAGGTTGTAGACTTACATTTGATTTCCACATCCATCTTCTCCTTGCAAATTAAATTATTAATTTTCCCGCATGCCTTCTTGTTTAATGAGAAGAGTGGTGGCCTTTATCTGTGCATGTGTGCAAACAAAACATCACAGCAGGAGCTCCTGAACTGCCCAGGCAAGTGGAGGGGTTAAGCAGGCAGATGTAACTGTCTTGGTATAGTCTGTGTCATTTGCAAAAGTCTGGATGGCTGTTGGCATCATAAACATGGAGGGATTCAGGCTCCCAAGCACCTCCCTGCACATGTATCTGAAGATGAAAGCTCCTCTTACAAATACAAAGGAAGGATCAAAAGAGGGGAAAATAATGGCATTTAAAATGCACATGTGAAATGCAAAATTATAATCTGATTGTTTTTCCAGGGTTCCATTAGAGTGGTGCTACGTTCTGAGATGATACAGTGTTGGTTGATTACTTTCCATGTTTGAGATAATAAATACTCACATCAGCATGATTTGGGACTTGTTACCATAGACATTCTACTACATCTGGCTTTTCTAGCTTTTCACACTAATATATCCCTGGTTAAATATGGATGTTAACTTTTTCTGGTCTGTGGTGCCCCTGAATACCAGTGCCTGGCTCTAATTTGACAAGAAAGAAAACAAAACAAAACAAAAAATAAACACAAATCAGCATAGGTTGTTTATTATAAGAATTATTTAAACATTAACATTTTACATATTAGTTTCTGTTTGTTTAAGGGACATTAAATATTTTTTATGTCATGAATTTGGATATTGGAATTGCTGCCAACTCTAGAGCAATGGGATTCCTCTATCCTGATTGTAGACTGTTAGGTTTATGGCTGTAAGACACAAAATAAATTCCACGTCAGTGATTACAAAGGATTTTAGATTGCTATTTTAAAGATTTGTTAGCACTTGCCTTTGTTTTATACATGTCAGTGTCTTCTTTGGGAGTCTAAAGTTCCCCTTTGCTCAACAAGTGCCAGTGGCATATCCATTTATTAAAATTAAATGCAAACTTTCTTGAGCTGAATGAATAGTCAATTTTGGTGCATCTTTATGATACCTTAGAAGCAGTCTATAACTTCCAGATTAAGAACATGATAATCTCTGTGAGTTCCCACCCTCCCCCCTACTTATTAGTTATTCCAATGAAATAATAAAATTTTCAGAGTTGTTACATGACCTAGCCTTTCCTCTTTTTAAAAATGAAATCACTCAGCAGTCCATGTGAAAAGCAGTGATCAGCCTGACCACTATAGCATTGTTTATATCACTCACTCGTACGTGATATGATGTGATGTATCATATGATTTTATTTTTGAGAAAAAAGGTATTTCTTTAAAAATTAAGAGAAATAAGAATCACTACATAAGGAGAAAATTATTTGTCTTATTTAAGTACCTCTAAATCATTTCTAAAGGAAAAGAATCTGCAGAACTCCCATCCTCCTCATTGAGAGGAATGGGACAATCTTTCAACAAACAATTATAGTTTCCAATAAAAGGAGAAAGTTTGTACAGTCTTTTTTACATATATTTCTTTGGAAAAAAATTGGTTCCCCTTAGTAAAATATTTCTGTAATTTGTTTTGCGCTACTATGTAAAGGTAATTAAATGTACATCTATTTATACAGCTTGTGGGCACTTATTAGTTGGTTTTGCTTGCATTTCATTAACGAATATCTGGTCTTTATCACTTTATATTTTCATAGGACATGTTTCATGAAGAACTCATACGAGCTCCTTTATAAATACATGAAATTGCAATCTCTAGGAAAATGGATTGCAAACCATTGGCTGGTTTGGAATAAACCTGTGCTAAGCCTCAGTATAGTTTATTAAAAGGACTTTGTTGGCTCCAGTTTGAACAGCAGTCTCATTTTTCACGTTCTGTTTCAAAGGAGCCCTCTGCTGGCCAGCTCTGCATGATATCACTGGCACACACATATTTATATATGATTTATAGTCTATAGCTAATATAACCCAAAAGCCATTTGTGATTGAAACTCTATCATTGCAAATTGAATGCATCACTGAAACCTGTTTTGTCATCATTTTTTCGTATTTAATGAACACGCAATTGTCTAAAAATAAAATGATCATCCTTAAAGTTTACTGTAAATCACTGTACATCAGCATATTCCCACACATGAGATAATCGTACTAAATTAACATTCATTACCAATAATTTTAGTAATGAATTATTCAGCTGATATGCAATTATCACACACATTTCTAAAGCAATTACTTTATTACATAGGTACTCCATGTCATTGATTTACTTGTCTGTATTGCATATGTAAATAGGAGAAATCTTTGCATTTACCACACTTTTAAATGCAAAGAGTTCTTTAATGTTTGTTCCATGTCATCAGGTTGTGGAGATGTGTAGTTAGTATTAACTGCATTTTAAGAAACTTGTAGTGTCAGAAAATTTCTGTGATAAAATGAGGCCAAAAAAAACCACTAGACCATGAAGTTATAGGAATGGGATGTTTTTCTGAGTAGTTTATCAGTAGGTTTATATCATCATCAATTATATTCTAAAAGCTCCTGTTAGTCAAGAAAATAATAAAACATGACTTCAACTTATAGTTCTGTCTAGATTTAGTCTTAGATTCAAGGCAGTATATGGAGACCACATAGCATCATGGAACAAACACAGTCTCTGAAATTCGACTGAGTTCAAATCCTGCCTCTGTGGGACCCTGAATGATTTAATCTCATCTTCAGAAAGGAAACAGTGAAATGATCTCAGAATGTTGTGGTGAGGATTAGTGACATAATATTTGTGAAGTGCCCAGCACAGCCTCAGGAAATTGTGAGACATTCTGCTGGAATGTTCTCTGTACATTTAGAGGCAACTACTTGATTTCTCGGGGCAGGCTTATCCTACTTTTGTTAGCAAGTAGCAGCTGAGATATGGCCCTATATTCTTGGACTTCCTTTATATGTGGTAAATTGAGTGTAGTGAAATCGAAATCATGGATAGCATGATAGTAATTTTAGGCAATATCTTAACTTGCAGACTTTAGAGTTGGACCCAATTCTAAGTCGAAATCCTGAAATCAGCTTTTTCTCTGAAATAGCCTAAAAACAGGAGCCATAAAAGTTTTATTGCATGCATGCATGTCTTTTAAAAAATAATGTTCAAAATGAAAAGGAATAGTTGTTTCAGAACAGTTTAGTAAAACACAGTCCTCAAATTTCCATGATGAAGAATGTAACAGAAATGAGAAATGGCCTGACCTGAGATGGTATTGTTGGGTCACCCCTCACATATTCTGTTAGGTTATTCACCCATTAAAATTCACGTCTCACCAAGTTAGTTCTTTCTTTTGAACACAGTTTAGGAAAATGCTACATATAGCTTTGCAGTAGTTTATATACATGAGTGTATATTTTTTCACAGAAATGTAAACACATACCTAGAATATAGTGTGAGTTGAATGAATTTTGTTTGAATGAATAAGAAGTGAACAAATGGATCATTCATTTTCCTGGCAGCTGACTTTAAAATATCCTTTGGTAGATGATAAACCAAGCCAGACTCTCAGTGGGAAGAAAACTGCGTCAATACAGAGCCATCGACTCAAATCACTGGATCACTTTTTTTTTTTAAACCTATATACATAACAGCAGCCACAATGTTTTCAAGGCCAAGACAATTGGGGGGAAATAGACTCACCTATAGATTGAAATGTTTAATTCAGTGATCTAATATCTTAGGCTTCTGTAAAAGTTATGAGTCCAATATGAACAGAGATACATTAATTTTTAATTTATTCACAAAACGTTTGTTAAATATCCAATAATGTCTCTAGTACTCTGCTTGATGCTCTGAGGGATACAATGAAGAATAAGACTCATTGTTTGCCTTTAAGAAGCTTACAGTCCATTTGGGGAGAATATAAATTACCATGATTAACAAGTTCCCCGTGGTCTGGGGCGGGTATGGTGTTTGGATCGGGGTAGTGTCAGCCTGGGAGGCTTTGTGGAAGTTGTAGATCTTTAATCTGATATAGAAGTTTAAGTATTAGGAATTTAGATGGGCACATTAGGTTTACAAATGGTTATACTTATGGGATCTACAGAATATTTCTCCACTGTGACATCCACCAGTCGTAACTCCTTAGCCATCATCTGTGAATCAGATGGCAAACTCTGTGCTCTAGATCAAAGGGCAAAACCTGGTCAAACAAGATTTGTTGAAAAGCCTTAGATTTGATGATCTTGGCTAGCATTAGATTGTTTGGGACATTTTTGTAAACTTTTAAAATGTTAACAAAATAGCCTGTAAAAATAAAATAATGTTGCTATCATCTTAGTTTTCTATTTCCAAGATATTCTGGGATCACTTGTACATAAAACGCAAAGTAAGAACTTAGGAGTTTGTGAAGCCCTGTCTTTAATACTTCTCAAGATACATTAATTTTTCACACATTTTAATAATTTCCTACTGAAATGTATTAAATATTATCATAGAATTATGGATTTGTATCACATAGCCTGCTTGAATTATTTCAACACCCTGTGTGGTAAATGATTGTCAGATATGGTCTAATATGGTACCCAGTTGCTTCTAACTTCTAGGCAATGGCTTAGGCCCTGGGAGAACATAAAGTGGATTTCTTTACTCAAGGGTGGAAGTAGGTGAAAGAAATTGATTAAAAAGAGTGTGAGTGGTTTTATTAACAAACATGCTAAAACTCACCTGCCTCGATATGTCCTGTCCTTTCAATGTATATAAGGTTCTAATCACCCGTGTGTACAGTGTTATAGTTACTCGTGCCATGACCATCTTCATCATCATGATACATTTCCATTAACACTTTGTGTAGAAGAAGCCCTAATCCACCTCTTCTGTCCACACAGAACAGTGTCCCTGAGGCCTCCCAGCCATTCCAGGATGGCATCATAAGGGGTCACTGAGTCTGAGAGAAGCTGCTGGTGCCCAATTACAGTGATTCCACAGTAGCTCCAACCAGTCTCAGAAGAGGAGGCAGGTCCATTTGTCAGAACCAAATGTCCCTTGGCTCATTTCTCTGCAGTTAAACAATCATCAGTGTGCCTGGATTTGAGTCTTCTAGGGCAAAGGAGGGGCGGAAAGACAGCACGAAGAACAGGTGGTTTAGAGAAATGACTTGCAGCTTGTACATGTAGAGTACCATCATGCTAACGAGTCCTTTCCTGACTAGTAGATGCATGCAACTATTACCTCTGTAAGCAGGACAAATTAAGCTTACACGTGAGCTTCAATAAGACTTTGAATAGAGACGTGGATTCCTTTTTTAAATCCAGAATAGCTAATTAAAGGGATCATCATACCTTTCTACCTTTTAAAGTTAGCAGGTTGGACATGTGACCTGCTTCTTTGAGTGATTACAGCATGTGCATACCAGTGTATTGGATCACAGAAACAGTAACCAAGACCAGAAAAAGTTCCTTCCTAAAAATTCTCCCCAAATCTATTATCTTCATATTCTTTCATTGTGTTTATGATCTTGGAAGAGAAACTGCTGTTTTTATAAAGCAGCATTTCAAGCGCTGCCAACCATTCTATATCCATGTTCCTGAAAGGTCAATGTATGTATTTAAATTTCTCCTGAATATCCAAGCATTGCTGCATATTTTCATCCAATTTACAGCCTATTTCATCAGTGTAAACAATTAATTTTCCTGAATAAATATGTATATTTGGTTCAGATACCCTTGAGGCTTTCAAGGCGCAATTCAGATGCATACGTGGAAACTGTTCAACTAACTTGCAACTAGTTAGGAATCTGAGAAACCAAGGACATTGACTTTTTTAATTAGGAAAAACAACAACTCTTCCTTATTGAAATTCTAGCTGCTGCACCCTAATCTTCTATTCTGATGTTTTCATTTTGAGGCTACCTACGGCCCATGCTACCCTTACAGTTTTTGCATCCTAGTGGGCTTCTGAAAGGCTGTTTAAAGTCACCCAATGAGAAGGAAAACATTCACCAAGTAATAGCCTCCGGTGGTGACCACAGCTTATGAGCCAGGAGGCTGCAGCCCATCAGGGGCACAAAGGAGGCCCGGGAGTCAAATGATTGGTTGGTGGTTGTTATTGATTTTGTTTATTTCTATAATTCAAAGCTAGATCAGAAGAGGTGATCAGTTTCTGGTTTGTTTTGTGTTGTTTTCTGATTAGTTGATCTCGTCAGTAGTCTGGTCAGAGAATTGGTTTTAAAAATTCACAGACACAGTGATCCCAAACGTAGATCCCTAAAGCAGAGTAGAACCGATTTTTCCAAGCTTGCCTGCTTGGGGAAGAGAAAACAGTGCTGAGAAGTTACCTGATACCATAGAGAAAGTCAGTGACTTCTCACTGAAACCCTTGGTCCCTAAGCTTTTATCCACTTAATAGTTTTCTACCATCTGGATTCTACAGTAGAGTATTCAGGGAATCCAATTGACTGTCCCAAATAGAGTGGCCTTTATTCTTCCCACAAGATTGATAAAGAGAGGGAGAACCCCTTACTGTACTGGAATATATAGCCCTTGCTTTTGAAAGGACAACCACTTTGGGATTGAGCTGGGTTGAAGAATGGAAGAGAAAGTGGCATAATTTGACTTTGACCCTAACTATTTCAGTGATTCAATTATTTTATATACTTACAGCCACACAGCCAAAGTCAAATTGGACATTATGTCCCAGTACATTCACATAGACTTGCAGAAGTAAGGGCTTCAGCTCAAAGCTTCCATGTCACAACTGCAGAAAGGGCAGGAAAGAGCATGTGTTCATGGACCACAAGGATTTGCCAAACCCTGGCCAAAATCTTCATACATTTCAATGTAGCCTATTTCTCTTCCCTTATTTCCAAATGTATTTCCAGCATCATCTTTTTATAGTTGTTGTTAAAGTGAACAACATTTCACTTTGCCAGGAATGTTATAATGAAGATAAAGGGGGAAAATTAAGCTAGAAGGCACTAAAGTACTGAAAATACACTGTAACACATTTGAGAAATAATGTATGTATGTCAGTCAAATGAAGATAGAAATTGTCTTGATATTTTTTAAAAAACATAGCTGATAATGTGATTTCATGTGAAATTTCTTGATGGTTACTGAGCATAAAAAACATAACTGATAATATGATTTCATGTGGAATTCCTACTGGTTACTGAGCACAAGAAAGGCGACATACACTATAGCGAGATGGATCATGCTCTCAGCCCATTTTTATTGTTTAGTGAAATAAAGCTGTGCATGTAAGCAGTTTCTCTACAGTGACAAGAAGACTCTAAAAGTGGCAAGGAAATGTAGCTGAAGGAGGAGCTATTGCTGAGGCATACCTTTCCTAGTAGAGTGGGGGAAGCAGAGTAGAAAAAACGCATCATAGCAAGATTTTCCACTATTTAAACAGTAATATGTTGCAGTGGAGGCTGAATTGCAAGGGTGTGCCAGGGACAAGAGGAGTACTGGAATGTTATAGGAGAGTTGCTCAAAAAGGAAAAGAAGTCTTTTGCATGATAATGGGACGTTTGCCAATCTGGATTCTTGTGTTATTAATGACTTAGCTGGGGTATCGTATTAACAATGACTTCACCAGCTTGGAGACAGGCATCTAGAATCCATGCTCAGAATCACTAAGCTAGTCTGCCTCTAACTCATGATAATAAATACATGTGTAATCTTTCACCATCAATTTTACCTTTAAGACAAAATCCAAAAAAATTAATTCCCACAATGTGTAAAAATTTTCCACGTTGGCTAATAGATGACAAAGACAAAGTGAAAGGCGTGGTTGCACCTAAAGTCGATGCTTTCGTTTTTCCTTCTGTTTTGGCACCTCCAACAAGCAATGGATCTTAGCTTATTGTGGACTGTCAGGAACATACCTACTTGAGGAAAATTCCTGGTGAGTCTCTTCAGTGCTACCCGGATCTGTAGTTCTAAAGTTGAAAAAGTGCAATATATGCAGGAATTAAATTTTTTGCAATTGTCCAATTTCCAAACTTACCCAAATTAAGAAAGCAATAAATAATATCATCTTAGGAGAATAGTACCTTTTCTTAAAAGAAATAAAAGCATTTTACAGAAAGAGGTTCTTCTGTACCTTTTTTACCATAGTCTTTGTGAAGTAACAGGGCATTTGTACGTAGTGTTTATTCTCTGTGGTGGATAAGAAAGCTACTATAGAGAGAGACTAAGGCTGTGCCTGCATGAGCTACGGAAACAAAGGGAACATTCACTTTTGTGTGTATTGAGATATTGCATACCCCTGCCAGGGGCGAAATATGCAACTCGTCTAGATAAAATGAACAGTTGCATGAGTGGTTATATCTTAAAATTCATTGTGGTGGACACACAAGAAAAAGGCGTGAGTCCCACTTCCCTTGGCTAAGATATCACTTTATTCACTGTGGTGCTGACATGGGGGTGAAGGTGAAATAGTGTCCTCAGAGTTCATTTTCCTCTGGGAACTGTGGCATGCCAATGCCCAGTCAACAAATCTTAAGGAAGAAACAGTAATGGAAAATGAGAATTGTAATAAAAATCTTTTTAACATTCCTTCAAATAATAAATCAGACCATTTAAAAAAATTAAGAATCTGTGGGATACCCAAGTAAGTGATAGGAGGTCAGAGCTAGTCAGTTCCAATGGAAGTTAAATTTGCTAGTTGTTTAAAAGAGGTCAGAAACCAACCCAAGTGAAAAATGTCCTCAATTTGATCAACAGTTGGGAAGGAAGATAAAAATGGAATGCTTAATTTAGTGTTGTAATTAAGAATTCCTGTGCTGGAGAATCTTTTCACAGTTGAGCTCCTTTCTCAGGCTTACAAGGCCAGCCATTTGTGGAGGCACTGAAGGCTTCAGACAGCTAGATTTGTGCCCTGCACCCTCAGTTAGGCTTGGTTATGCTAACTATGATATAAAGATGACAGTTAAGACCATGATGGGAGGGAGAGCCACTGAATATTAAAGCTAAATGGACCCTTTGAAGTCACCCAGCACCTCGTGTTACAAATGAGACAACTGAGAAGAGATCTGACCTTGATCCAGGGCCCTTGTCACTAGACCATGCTGCCTTTCTTGATGGTACACAGAGGATGCTGAGGTCGAAGGGCTCCTCTGGGCCAGCTCAGGCTGGTCCCCAAACCCAGGTGGGGCAGGAGAGCGGTGAATTCTAGTGTACAATTCACTGTACCCTTTCCTGGGAGCAATGACTGCTCTCAGTGGAGTTCCATGCCCCAGACAGTATTGACTAAGTATGATTGAGGGGAATGCTGCATGATTTATTTCATGCCAGTTCTTCTACAACTTAGCAATTCGCTTTGTACATTTGTTATAATGCCAACTTATCATTATGGTTTGAAAAACATGATTTTTCCCCCCTAAGTGATAAGAAATATAGAAACTCTATTCAAAAAGCACAAATAGTTGTTTTTCTTATATGTTCATTTTTTTTGTATATATGTTGAGGATGTTTTCTGAATCTCCCACAGTGATAACTAACTTAGCAACAAATGTAGCCCTTATAGTCCTTAGGTTCCTCATCAGTAAAGTTAGACCAGAACAGAAGCATCTCAGCTCTATGATTCGGTAACTGGCCTGTGCACCAGAAGCCTGTGGAATAATGATGGATAATTATTTTTTTTACTTAATATCTATGTTTCACTCCTGGCACTATTAATCCCCTAAGGGTGAATTAGAAAAAAAATATATAGTTATGTGGATATTTTTTGTAAACCTTCTATTGTACAAATAAAAATTAGGATTGCTAAATACATCACCTTTCCTAATAGGAAATTTCATGGATAGTTTTCTGCAACATTCTTTATCAAACCAAACTTTTTTGGCCAATATTTAATATGCATTCTAATGTCAAAGCGGTAGCCTGTAATGGAAGAGAAAGTCATAGAATCTTAGAGTTTCCGGGAACTTCTCAGGTTATCTAACATTTCCTTCCAAAGCAAGCATCCCTTTCAAAATATTCTTGACAAAAGTCACCTGACTACTGTTCAGATATTTCCAAGGAGAGCAAACTTGCTCCCTTCTGGGGAAGCCATCTTATTATTATACTATTCTCATTTTCAGAAACATCTTTATATCTTTCACTTTTTGATCCCAGTTTTGCCTTCTTAACCAACATCTTTTCCTGAGAGCTCTCTTCCGCAAGGTCTTGCCTGATTAAATTCTGGGTTGCTCAATGTACTGCTTCATACTCTGAAGCGACCTGGTGTTCTGATGGAGTCCCAGTAGAGCAGAGACCGGGGTAAGGACTAAATCCCTCCATCTGAAAAGTTTACTTCTACTAATGTGGCTTAAAAGATCACACTAGCTGTTTAGCAGCCACTTCATTGTTGACTCGTCTGAAACTTGTGGTCAACTAAGAGCTTCAGGTCTCAGTCCCAAGACCTGCAGTTAAGGATTTCTCCATCTTGCTCTTGAAATGATTTCTTAGCTGTAGTTTAAGATTCAGTGTTTTTTTTTTCTGTTGACTTGTTGACTTTTAAGTTTAGTGTTTTCTGAACTTTGTTCTAACTTAAGTTTGAATCCGTTGCTTTAACCCTTATGTGAGTTCTCTCTCTCACATACTCCTTATGTGAATTTTGAAGTACATTTTATCTGTATTTTGGAATGTCTGTAAGAATATCTTAGTAAAAACACTGGATAATTCAGGGTAATCCCAGAGCAAACCCGTAGAAGAGAGACCTTTACAGGATGACGTTCTTCCATCAGTTTACACTGAATTCAGTTGTTTGTTAGTTATTATTCCACTTAACTGTATTTTATCTACTTAGACTTCCTAAATTTCAAGTACATCAAATATGCTTCTAATTATAATTAGAGGAATTGTTTGGCTGCTATCTAGAAGTTCTGATAAAAGAGGAAAAAATGTTAATTCCCCAAGACTTGTAGTATACACTTGCTAGCTCCCAGTGATCACTGGCTTCTTTCGTAGGTTCCTTAATCATCCTTAATAAAATGTTCCTTAGATTACCACCCACAGTACTGGATCTTTAGGTTATGGTTTGCCTGCATAGTAAAGCATGAGCATGTTTAATTTGTTATATTTGTATTCTTTTCTATTCAAGTAGATGAAATTGATATATATTGATATATCTAATATAAATATGTGTGTACGCAGGTATACACATAAACACACACACTATGCCCAGTCTTTCATTCCTCTTTAATTACGCTCTTAACCCTTTACAGTTCTTTTTTTTTTCTTTTATCTTTTTTTTTCACTCTCTTCTTGATAGAGAACCTTGAAAGAAAAATAGTAATTTTCCCCTTTCCCCTCCTTGGTGAATCAGCATTATATAACCTTGCTAATTAAGTGTCTCTGACTCTTCCTCATTTATTGTCTTATACCAGATATAGTGTGTGTGCACTTATTTTGCTATCTCTAGAAGTTTTCGTAACTCCAAGATATTCCAGACTCCAGCCTTTCTGACACTTTTATTTTAGTGCTATACCATTTTTTTAACCCATCCTACTTACTGTATATCCGTCCTCATGGTACATATCCTTTTAATATCTGCTAATAAGCATACTTCCAGCTCAGCTCTTTTCATTTATGCTGTCTTTCTCTTCTTTACATCTTCATGTGGATCATTATAGATTATAGCAGCACTTCCTCTCTTAGAATGTCCCAGTTTAGAATGTCCCATTCCATTTTAGAATCTATAAGCATGAGATTATGCCTAACTATTTATTACATATTTTGAATCTGTGCACCTAAAACTCAGAGCATACAACTGAGGATACCCGGCCTTTTCTTCATAATAGAGACCACAGCTTAATATTACAGCTTTTTCTCAAAGTTCTTGTCTAAATCGCATCAATATTCCTCCCTCATTTTGTCCAGAGGAAAGCAAGCATGGGTGAAAACATGCAAAACAAGTCTTGTGAACAGCGACAGAGTGAAATGGGGCTTAAGCCTGGGAAAAAGAAAGCTTGAGGGAACTTGAAACTGACTTCAACTATTTGGAGGATTGACTTGAGGAAGAAGAGTTAGTTTTAATCCATATACTCAGAGGAATTAGAATTAAGACCAGTAATTGAACTGATTTTAATCTCACTCTACAAGCAACTCAGTCTAAACTGACTGCAACCAGTCTCATGACAATCATGTAACTGGAAGTGTTCAGTGACTGGCAGGCCACCATGGCAGAGTCAGCGTAGATGGGGTTCCTGTGTTGGCCTGGATGACACTTATGATTCCTTCAACTCTGAGATTACACAATTTTTATGTTCTAATTTTTCTACCTTGTTCAAAAGAGATTTAAGGTAACTGTGAAAATCAGTGCACATCTAAACAAATTTCTTCTTTTCCCTTCTGAAAGCTGAAATTGCCTATAAGGCAGGAATTTATCAGATGCTCTGCTTTTAGCTGAGTAATTCTCCCAACAAATACAGCAGTGCTTGAGGTTCTCTCATCACCCCGTTATCATTCTGCTTCCCCATTTGATCATCTGCTTTGGGAAATCATCCTCCTTATCTCCCATCAGGCATCTGTAATCTTCTCCCACAGCAACTTCAGTTATCTCTTACTTAAACCAAATAGTCTCTGTTTGTTCCCATCTTCTAGAATTATTTTTTCCTCTGGAATTATGTTTATATTTTTGTTTGTTCTAAACAGACTCGACTCTACCCCAATTTATTGGTTGTATTTCTTTTGATCAATGTGTACCCGCTGTCATCATTCTTCATGCATGAGCCACATCCCACTGAGTCTGGTGTAACTATGATATACTGCTCACTCCTGTGTGTTAAAATTTATATTATTCTTCTTTGTGTTAATATTTCAGGTTTATTTTGTTTTAGTGCTTATACTTTACCCATTAGTATATATACACTCCTAATGCCATAAGTATTGGGTGCAAATCTTCTATTATCATTTCGTCTTTGCCAAACACACTGTCTTTTGCAGCACTTTCTGAGAGAGCTTTGCCTTGGCCTCACCCCAGTTCTGCTGTGTGCCTCCAATTTCCCCTCTAAACCCTCTTGATCTGCCAAACACACATTTCCTGTTTTTATAAGCACTCCTCCATTTGAGCCAGAAAAGTGAGTTATAACCTTGTTGCACAATTTTAAAAATATACTTTTAATTAAAAAATATCCAACTCTCTTCTTCCAACCAGCTTTCTCATACCAAGTCATTACCTCAAAGATGAAAATATTCCACCAATACCTCCAGTTTCAGGCCCAAAGCTCTATAACTCCTGGAAGCACTTTCTATAACTATCACTTATTGTTGCTTCAGTCAACAGGAGTGGGGAGGAGTGTGCAGATTTAATGGCATATCCTTTTGAAAAATGATGAACTTCTTGATTGGCCATAACGAATCACTAACCCATCAGCCAGTAAAGAGTCACCAGCAGACCCACCAGGCCTTTGTCTCTGGTGGCTGCACCAGGAACTCTCCCTGGGCCGATGCCTGTGCCTCCTCTGTAGGCCTGGGGTACAGTACTTTCTTTAGAAGATCTGAACTCACCTATAGTGGGCAGTGCCATTTATAGATTTTATGGCTTTAGTAGACTCTAGTTTTCTCTTTTCCTTTCCTTGATGATAGCTTCAATTCTATAATCTTCTCATACTCCATTTGATTCAATATCAACCCCACTGAAAGCTTTTTCTTCCAGTTTTTATCTTGGATTATTTTTTCCATCTTCTCTAGGAATGCTTCATCTTTTCTAATAAGCTAGGGGATACATAGATATTCCTCAAACTCTTTCACTTTCTTTACTAGGTAATTTTTATCTCATTCCTCCCTCAGAGAAGATGGGGAAAAACTTGTTACCAATCTTAGCAGAAAATTCTTGATTTAACTCAACAGTTTCTGTTAAATCGCTCTTGGTCTTCTTTTTTTTTTTAAACTGAGTAATCCTAATTTATTGCCTAATTTCTTATAGGTTTCATTTTCCAAAATATTTATGATTTTTCTAAGTCCTAGTCATGTTTTCTACGACTTTAATTATTGAGGACAAAAATCTGTAGGTTTCTTCATGCATGATCTGACCAATGCTGAAAAATGAGAGAGAAACTAATATTTTCTGTGCTCCTAATGTTTACTATGTTTACTTGAAGTAAAATGCTATGTTTCAGACTCATGGTAAGCACATTAACTAATACAATTATATTTTCATGTAGCCATTCATTGGGTAATGCATCTTACAAATATTTACCAAATGGCATTATGCACCAGATGCTACTCTGACTAGTGGGATACATTTATGAAAAAGGCAGTGTCTTTATCTATAAGAGCTCACAATCTGCAGAGAGAGAGAAGTAGAATTATAATAGAAACCCAGCATGTGCAGTGCTATCATGTGGGCATATATACAGAATAATGGGGTCCAAAGGACCATCATAGCTTGGTGGTAGAGGTTTGGAGAGTCTTTGTAGAGAAGAGTGCTTTTAAACTACATTTTGATGAATGGATAAGATGTCACATGAGCAAGAGAATTCTAAATAGAAGAAATTTCTATGTCTGCAAAGGTACAGAAACACAAAAGAGCATAGCGTGCAATGCTTGCTGTTAAGTTGTACAACATGGTTGGAATTGAGAGAGAATGTGTGTGTGTGTGCGCGCATGCGCATGCGTGTGTGCACATACCTGTCTGTCTGTAGGAGGTAGGGAGAAAAGTATTAACATAGCGTGAGATGATATTAGACCTCATATGACATAGTAAGTAATTTAAACATTTTATTCTGGGCAATGACTTTTTTAATTTAGAAATGTGACTATAATATAAAGGAGGACTTAGGTATCAGAAGTAGGGCAACTACTTTGGAGGGAAGAGAAAAATGTGAGGACCTGAAACTAAGGTAGAGGCGGTAAAAATGGAGAACAGAGAGATTCAAATGACATTTAGGAAGTAGAAGAAACTGGATTTGAAGACTGAGTAGATATATATATATGGTGGAGAGGACAGGCTAACTCTAGCGGGTCTGGCCAGAATACTTGGGTAGATAGTGGTAAAAATTGATACAGTTGAATCATGTAGAAGATGGCGTAATTTAGGGAGGGGATGGGGAAGATGATTAATTAATTGGGGAGGTAAAGAGTTCGAAGCGTCTGTAAAACATGCAGATGAAGGTATACCTGATTAGAGTCTGAAACTTCGGAGGCTTTAGACATACAAATTTGGAGACCATATGGACATGAGTAGGTTATAGCAAAAGTCATGGTCTTGGGTAAAATCATCCAAGAATATGTGAAGTTTGAAGAAAAGAGAGTCAAAGACCCAGAACCCGAGAGAATTCCATAATTTCAGAAGAAAACTGAATTTATCTCTCTAGAAAACAGGGAAATGATAGAATAGGAATCTTGAAGAGAGCAGTGAAGATTTGGAATGCCAACTGGCAAAGAAGCTCATGAAGCCTGTGTAAAGGAATTGCTGAGAACAGAAGCGGTGCTGAGAGCCCATCTGGGTTCTGACAGCATACATTTTGTGTCTCACTTTATGCAATCAGCTATTCTTCTTGATACACAATGCTGCAGTTGTCCTTACCCACTTAATTATGTTTCTGACTACCATTATTCATAGTTGGCAAGATCATCTTAAATTGAGATTATCTTGCAAGGAAGAATTCCATTTACACTTAAGTTTTGGTGATCTGCAGTCATAATGAGGATCATCTCTCTGCCATCATCTGAATCCTTGATGAAAATGTCAGAGGGCTTCTCAGACAAGGATCAAACACTGCTGAAAACTGCTTTCCCATCTCCAAACCTCTGCACAGATGTGGTTGCAAAATAGCAGTATCTAAGCCTCTGGCTTGGCTTGGTCATCGCAGCCTCAGAATGAGTAAGCCAAAATCTGCCCACACCAAGAGAGACGTGGCTTGACAGATGCCAGCCAAGTCCAAGAGATGGCTGAAATAATATGATTAGAGAGAGGACACCCTGACATATTTGTGGCCAAAATAATCAGCAGTAGAACTTAAAAGGCACCTAGAAGGGACGGAAAGGGAGAAAAGAAGAGAAAGGAAGCAATTTTTAAAAAGAAAGTACCTTGAGTGCCCTGGGAGAGTTAACTACCCCAACTCTACCCAGGCCTGTAGGGGAAAGTAGAGGTGACATTGTCTGCAATATATGGCCACAGGAGAGAGAAGATCTGGACAGGATGCAGATTCACCCCAAAGATAAGGCTGAGTTTTAGGATGACTGAGTGTGCTTAAGCCCATATATCTTCCCCAACTCCATCCCTACGTCTTCCACTCTTACCCCTGTTCATTTGGAGAGTTTTCTGGGTAGATGGAATCGCCTGTATCTTAGTGCAGGAGTCAGCAAACTACATCACAGGGGCCAAATCCAGGCATCTGCCTGTTTTTTATAAATAAAGTTTTATTGGAACATGGCCATGCTCATTTATTTATGTATTGTCATGGCTGCTTTCACACAAAATGGCATAATTAAGTAGCTGCAACAGAGACTGTATGGTCTACAAAGCCTACAATATTTATACTCTGGCCCTTCACGGGAAAAGTTTGCTGACCCCTGTCTTAGTATGAAGACACTGTAGCTTGAAGAACAGCTGTGCCTAAATTCATTTTATATGGTTGAACCACTCTATAACATAAACACATGCACACTCAGGAAACTGAGAATTAAATGGCTAAAAAATGCATTCTAACTCTGAATTATATATTTTTTTAAATGTTGCATAGATTTTGTTTAGATTCCCCTCCTTTTTTTCCCCCAGGCTTCGTCTTAATCTTCCCAAGTGAAATCTGTCCTTTGCTTCATGTTGTCTTGTAACCATATTTCAATAGCACTTAATCAGTGATAAAACTGCTTTGATTTATTCCCAGCTGTGGATATTATTGTTGAAATCTGTGTAAGTGTTCCGACGTGTTATGATTGGAGCAATAGCGTTTAAGAGTCCAGAGGCAAGTCAGAAAATTAACAACTGAGTTTTCTGATGCCTAAATTAACTTCACAGACAGCGCTGAGTACAATAAGAAAGTTCTGTAGAAACTTACTCGGCAGTATGTAAAGTGTCGAAATGGCTCACCCATTAAAAGAGTATTATATCACAAGGAGAAGTTCTCATTGGATAAACTCCCCAAAGGCAGTACCAGAATTTCATATAAAGGACAGCTGGCTGCTCTTTTCTTCCGGGACACTTTTCTTCATGCAACGTATAGATTATTGATGTCCAAGCATCTAATGTGACGTTTCTCCATTCTGCAACAAGACTGGGCCTCACTCTGTGCCTTGTGGTAGGCTCTGCTGACACATCTGAAGTCATCTTAAAAGAACAAAAGAAAACAGTCTGTGTTCATTGCAGAAAACTTACACTAGAGAAAATACAAAGAAAAGCAAAGTGACCTGTAATCCTAGCACCTAGCAATATCAGCCCTTTAGAGTACAGTGTTCCAAACTGTATTTTTTTAGTTCTTGCATTAATCATGAAATAAGACAGAAAAACTATCTGGGTCTAGATGATATTTAGCACAGTTATGTTCCAGATTTCCCCATTCAATTTTCGGTACTTTATTTCTTCGTGTAAACCTTCCTTAAATGCTGTCTTTATTTCACTGCCCAGACTGCTTGTAGTTTAAGTTGTACTATGCATTAGAATTGGTCATGATGTGGCATCATTTGCTCTTATCTAAATCTGAACTTAAGTAAATTGGAGAGAGAAGTTTTCAATACATGGTCATTGGTTTTACTCAATTCTCTCCATCCGTTGTTTACAAGTGTTCTCACATACAGTTAGATGTGGTTACATAGCATTGTTGACCATCATGATTGTAAGGTATTTAGTGGAATAGAAGGGTTTTTTTCTTAGTATAAACTCAAGATATTCTTTTTTTCATGAGACTATTGTCCTTTGATGTCCTTAGGAGCTTTGTAGCTGTCATAAGCCTTTTTTATTTGAAATAATGACATTTGATCATTTCCTAACATGTGCTGAAGATTATCACACCCGTAAGCTGTTTAGTATTACTCCATTGCTGTGGATCAAATTGTTTTCTCCCCAACTAAACTGAAAACCCCTTGAGAGTCAAGACTGTGTATTTTATCTCTAGATTTCTAGTATCTTCTCCAGCATCCAGCGTCTGACACACAAAAAATACACGCTTGATAAATATTTACAGAACAAAGGGGAAATTCCTTGCCCAAGATCATCTATTAATATAGTGTCAGAACCCGTGTCTGCTTCCTTGCTCTGGTGTCTCCTCGTTTCCCTCTATGTTAGCTCGTGTAGAATAGTGAGTGGTTAAGAAAATAGGCTCTCAGTTTCAAAGTCTGTAAGCCCAGCAAAGTTGAGATCTGAGTTTCTTCTACTTCTAAGCCATGTGACCTTGGCCACGTCTCTGGATCCCCATTCCCAGTATTTGTAAAATAGTGACACCAATAGAACCTACCGCATAGGGCTTTTGAGCATGAAATGAGAGAATGCCCTGAAGTGCCTTACCCGTTCTAAGTGCTTGGCAAATGTTAGTTTTATTTCCCCCTCTCTCCTGGTCATTTTTACATATTGGAGTAAGCTGTTTTATAATAGGCACTTTATAAGTTTAAAACTTTTAATATGGATAATAAATATTAAAAATAAGTGCTACAAATACATGACTTATTATTATGATTTACTTTAGGTTCATTTTACTTTTTAATTGTAGATTTACATGCACTTTAAAAGAATAGTTTACATGGGCCTGTTGTTTTTCTATGTTATCTCACACGCATTTTCCAGGGAGAAGTTAAGGAATAAAGAAAGGATGTAAGTCTTAGGGCTACTCAGAGTTATAAACAGGAAGAAACCAGAAGCCCAATAACAAGGTTCTCTAACTCTTGTGTAAAATCTTCCTTTCGTATTAAAATACTGAACTGAAGTATCCATACAAGTGTTATTTACACCCACAGGCAGGGCTCGGGCTTCCATGTCTTCTGCTGGGTTTTGCTTGAGTCTGCTAACAGCCTCTGTATTAAACTCATAATGAGATTAAAATCTACTGTTCTTAGAAAAAGAGGAGTTGAGAATGTGTTGCAAAAGCTCTTTTGTCTCATCATATTACTGTTGATGCCCTCTTATCCCAAAACTTGGCTGAAGCTGGAGCCAAAATCTATATAGGCTTACTGTGAAGTGGCCTTGTGAACGAGCGCGTCCAGGCAAGGAAGGAGCTGAAAGGTGTTTCGAGTGCTCCCGCTCCTGGACACTGACTCTCACGAGCTGGGCGTTCTCCCTGCAGGTGGCATCCACATGCTTGATGTTTCTGTGGAGGAGGCGCTGACTTTTTAGCTCTTTTTGCTTTTATTGTGATCACAGAGGCAAACTGGATTCATTAAAGATCATAATAGGATTATATGGAAAAAAATCCCCAATTTTCTAATCTAACGTGAAAGAAGTTCCTCAAGAAGTAGACAAATGCTTTTCTTCTGCAATCTTTTTGAAGAAAGAGTGTGGAGAGACTGATAAGGTAAAGAAATCAGGTCATAATGTACAGCCTGGTGATCTGCTAGACCAAAGGTAGCAATGACCTTTTTAAAGAAACAAATTGAAGTATAGGTATTCCTATTGAGGTTTAAACTCTCTCTCTCTTTCTTATTATGTTCCAGTAAGCATGGTTCCTTATTGTTAAAGGAAAAAGAAAAAATTAGGTAACGGAGAGTGACTTTCTTCCCTGCTGTAGGACCCCAACTAAATGACACGATCATCAGTGACAGTGGCTGCTCACTCTCTCGCAGACGTGTGTGTGTGGACCAGGTGCCTGGGCCAGGCCAGCTCCAAGCTCAAGCGCAGCCTCTCTCAGGTGTGCCTGCCCACCAGGCCCCTGCTGCTGGTGAGGTGAGGAGCGCTCATCAACTCCAGGCTTGGCTCAGCCAGGGGGCTGTTGTTAAGACCTGCCTGAAAGCTGGCGAAATGACATTCCCCGATGTGACTGAGTTTGAATTTAAGATTACAGCCATAGATCAAAGTGAGGAGGACATTTGGGCAGGGGCTCTTAAGAATTTTAGAGCCAGCACATAAAGAAGATAATTATACGGTGTGATTCAGGGCTGTTTCTGCATGTGTCACTCATGAGCACGGCTTGTCCTCCAGTTTATAAAGGGCTTTAGTTTCCCCTCCCCACTCAATGTTTCCTATTATTTAGTATCCAGAAGACCTTTTAAGGGCTGTGATTAAAGAAACCAGAACTTTCTATAAATAGCTTTTCCTGATAATGAAGATCTGCCTTTTATACAGAAAACACATTCTGAATTTGTTATCCATGAATTCTGGAACAAAGAAGAGAAAAATTGGGCCAGCAATCTAATAGAGTCAAAGACTTTTTGTTCTGACTTCTCCAATTCAGATTTTATGATGATTCAACCCCAGCTGGGCTTAAGTTCTCCTTTGCATTGTTGACCTATTTTTTAAGAGTGTTAGAATAACAGAATTGTGTTCCTTACCTGGAGACTGGTGTGGAAATTTCTCTTAAACTTTTGAGTTTTGGGAAAGTTCAACCTTCCTGATGATCTGACATGCTTCCTCTTATTGACTAAAGGTGGCTCTGCAGCTGCAGAGGATTTCCCTTTTTCCTAAGGCTACCAGGGAGCAAGTTCCATGCTCAGTTACGATTGCGTCCTTTAGCCTAAGTTTCTGGAAATTGCACCCTTTTTTTGTAATTGACTAGCTTTTTACCCACATAATAACAGGTTCATGGTTCTATGTTTTCCATATTTACTGTGCCAATGAATGTATGTTACATGAAATCCTCTTTATGAAATTTGTTTTTAAACTTTAAACACATTCGTCATATAAGGAATATATGATTTTTTTAAATATTAGAAAGAAAATGTATAAAGCAAAAGGAAAAAGCGAAAATTATCCTTAATTTCACCAATCAGGGAAAAATTTGCTTTTAACATTGTGGTTACTTAACCTTCAATGGCTCAACCATAGATATGGATAGTGAAGAGATTTTACCCATAATTCAGCCTTGTAGAGTTTCTCTGAGTGTAAACCATGTTAATCTGTGTGCTGTGCTTAGAACAGCACCAGGGTGAAGTAGGTGTTTGATAGGGGTTAGCGGTTATTGTTGAATATTTTATTCCAGACCTTTTATCCTAGATATATCAAGTCATTTTTGTAGGTAAGTATGCATGTAAATTCAGTAGAATCATGGTTTTTGAGAACTGCAAGGGGTCTCAAAGTTTATCTAATCTAGTTTCTCCACAGGATATACAGGAAATCAGCTGGGGAGTGTTTTTTTTTTCTTCAGTGAGAAAGATTGGCCTGAGCTAACATCTGTGCCAGTCTTCCTCTATTTTTTTTTGTGGGACACCACCACAGCATGGCTTGATGAGTGGTGTGTAGGTCTGCAGCTGGGATCTGAACCTGCGAACCCTGAGCCACCGAAGTGAACCGTGCTAACTTAACCACTGTGCCACTGGGCCGGCCCCTGGGAAGTTCTTTTCAACTGTCCTATTCCAAGATGCTACCGCAGTACCTACTGAATCAGAAACTCTAGAACAGATATGTGTATTTGGAGGAAAAATGAGATGATTCTTATGGGTGTGCCTGTTGATGAGACCCATGGAGCTTTAGCCAAATCTCCTTTATCAGGTGTAGAAGGGAGGCATCCTGGAGGCTGAGCGGGTAGCCTCAAGATCACATGAGCATTCCGTTAGAGCTGGAGCAGAGCCTGGTCTCTGAGCTCCTCCTGGGGCTGCTTCTACCATGCAGAGGGCCACCAGGCATGTGTAAAGAGATAAGCATTTTGTATGAATTTAGCAGTGCAGTAATCTGCTATATCCAGACTATTGCTGCAAATGGTATTCCATTTTAAGATATATAATGTTTGCAAGAAGTTAATTCAGGTTACCAAATATGCAATTGTTGAAAGAAAAAACAAAACAGAGAAAAAAAGCATTGTTTACGTTTCATTCATTCATTAGTAAAGTGTAAAAGCATTCGTATTTCACTTATTCAGTCTGACCTTCATTCATCAGTCTTAATTAGTGAGATTTCCCTGCATTTGAGCTCCTAAGTTTAGATGTTTGGGGAGTGGGTAGAAGTGGAAGTTAGTTATGAATTTAAAACTTTTCGGTGGGCCCCTTCCCACACTGTCTGGGTCTTCCTTGCACAAGGTGGTGTTCTGTTGCCGAGCGTTGACATCTGAGAACAGGCAGTGGGATGTGGCATTTCCTATCATGCCAGGAAGTTCAGTTCCCCCCTAAACATATTTAAAATACCATGGCTGTAAGTTGACCTGCGTGTGAGAAACAACTGGCAGAAAGAATCGAGTGCTTGAAGGCTGCATGAGCTAAGCCTGTAATGGGGTGATTTGTAATGTTTCTAAATATTACAGGTACAGCTACAGTCTTGTATGACACTGCCCTTGCCACTGCACATGACTGATTCTGTAAGGATCTACATGTAGGCATTTAGATGTTTCACCATGTCTGCCTGACATAAACTAATGATGTAGACTGCTAAACATGGTGACATGATTAAACAGGATGTTAATTAGTGGCTCCTCTAAAAGTCTTGATCCTTCCTTTTAGCAGCCTTTGTTGTGCAGCTACAGAAGTTAAGGAGACAGAAATGGCTGTTCTTGAATAGTGTCTGTTAATGGCAGTGGGGATTCAAGGAAAAAGCATGTAAACTACCCAATAAGACATGTCAGGTCCATCTTCTTGTCCTGGGGGTTGTCCAAAACCATGTCTATGTGGGAAGGAATATGGCAGTTTTCTTGCAAGTAGTAATCATTTGTACTATTACTTAGTTGTCATGTATTGATGATCCCATTTCAATCAAACATATCTCATTCAGCGAGCTTTTGATGGGAGGAATTTTTGGAAGGGTTTAGGAAGGTTAAATCTGTGAGACATGGCTTCCATCTGGAATGCATTAGCTACAAAGATTTATTAGTCAGAGTGCCTCTGCATAATGTTCCATGGAAAGCGGGCCCTGCATCTCATTTCCAGCGTGATGTCTATATGAGGAGTGATCTTTGAAATATCATAGGTGACAATCAAGTTTGTTATAAAAATAGTAAATGCCCAGGATTTTCATGGCGGCTATTTTAAATCCCTCATGAGGGCTGCTAAGCAGGTAGTTGATTTGTTGACAAATGATAAAACTCGAGGAATAGCAGCATGCATGAAATTTTAAAAGGGGATGGCCCTTTTCAGCAAAAAAAAGACTATTTAGGACGATTAGGAACATTTAGTGTTTTTATTTGCCTTTTCTCTGGGCAAGGTAGCATTAGGAAATAATAAGAGCAGTACCCAACTTCATGGAGAAGTGTATCCCCCTTCTGATTAAAATCGGTTTTAAGAGCTAGTGCTGTTGATCAATAAGGAGGCAGGGAATGCCTTATAACACCTTGTACATTAGACAGCCTGAGACGACACTGTTCTGAGCTGTAATGTGATTGGTATAAATTAGAGTTTATGAAGGTGCTGGAATTTCCAACTCTGCTCATCACCGTGTGGAAGGAAGGCAGAGCCGGGATGTAGCGCATGCCTCCCGGTGCTACTGTGCTTTTAAAAGACCACAAACATGAAAACGGGAACGGGGGTAAGGTTTGAGTTTGGGCTGTAGAAATCAACATCAGATAGAGGCCAGAAGCCTCCTCAGCTTCCTGCCGAAAAGGCAGCTCAAGCCCTGGGGAAGGATTGTCTGCTCCTCACCTGCCTTGTTCTCAGTTGCCAACGTTAAAGTCACATAATGAGAGCAGCTCCAGGCCCATGAAAGCTTTTTATACCATCAGGAGGCAATCGTGGCTTAAGCTGTCTTCCCTGGCCATATCGTATCTTCCTGAAAATGAAGGGCAAAGGATTAATGCCAGGTGAAGGGCGAGTCACCGTCCAAATATTTATCTGTGAATTTAGGTCACACCACAATGCCCAGTTGTGTCATTCCCTCTCAATGTAGGAAAAAGTGTTCTGTATCCTGGATACAAGTTCAGTACTAAATTGTTCTCCAAGGATTACAAGGGAAATGCTGGAGCTCAGCAATTTTCTTTTACCCTCGTGTTGGGCTTCTGTGCCATCGGGCAGTTTTGTGCCAGACAACAGAATTGAGAGTGAAGTAGTGCTAGCTACAAAATGCATGTTAGAGAATGGAAAGAGGTTTTACTGCAAGACCTCAAAGAGCAGGGCTTGGGTTTTTCACCTTCTAGGTGAACATTTAAGGGTCCTCAGCTTAAAAAGCGTATTTCTCTTCTGCATCCACTGTGCATGCTGTGAAGGCCGCAGCTGGAGCGATACCTCCCACAACCAAGGAAGATGCAATCCCAGCAACCCACTTCCAGCCAGAATCTTGGTTAGGGAGGAGGCATTTGAGGACGTTAATTTCTTCTTTTCTCCCATCAGATCTTAGCAGGGAATCCCATTCCTTCTTCCCTTTGGGGCAAAGTGATACAAGGGTCTCCATACACCCATGTCCCAGACATACTTCCCTCAGCTCCACATGGCAGGCTCCTCTGATACCGCTCAGTGCAAACTTGCTCTCTCTGGGTATGAGTCCAGCTTGCTTTCTGGGCTTGCCTTCAGAAGATCTGTGGGACTGTGCCAGGTCTTCTCCTTAGCTGATGCCTCCTTTCACTACAGCAGAACAGCACCCAGGGCAATCTCCCATACACCTCTTGGTTGCAGGAAGCTTGTGTTAATCAAGTTCTCACCATGCCCTGGTATCTTTGTGTAAGATTTAATATGAACTAAATAATACCGTAATGGAAACCGTGACAGGTTCTCAAAGACACGTGGGTTGACTTATCTCATTTCTGTCTTTGGCATAGGATCGGAAATACTTTCAACGACACAGCTATTGTGGAGTAACTAATCCAAGAAATTTGAATGGTATAGTAAGACCATCCTTGGCCTGCCCAATTGTCCAAATTACTTCACTCCTCTTTGATGATATTTGTGTGAATTCTCTCTACATCCACTTCCCCCCAAAGTAATTATTTGTTTTCAATAATTATTCACTTACTTTCAGGCAAGTAAAATCCTGGACAATCTTCACATTTGCTAAAGAAAAACTCCTCCTTTTGCTTCAAGTAGTATTTCATTTTTTATAAGTTCAGTGGCTTAGAATTAAATTAATTGCTTAATGTAGACTTGAATGCATGGGAATATCCTGAAGGAAATTCCAAAAACATTTTAAGGAGAAATAATCAGTCTTTCTTTCATGTCACAGTCTAAGCTGTTTTTGATATTTTGAATCACTTTAGATTTTCTCTATTTTGATAGCAATTAGTAAAGTTGGCACAGATTTATTTTTTCTGTGTATTTCTAGATTCAGAATTTCTTTTAAGTCACAGAGAAAAAATTCATAGAAGTTCTGTGAGTCAAGTTCTATGAATAAAGGTTAATTTTACTAAATCTAGCAAAAATTATTTTCATTACAGTTAAATTCTTGAAAAAGGAAACATAACAATAACATGGTAATTGTCATATCTGAAACAGAAATTGAACAGCTTTCAAATGAGATTTGGTTTTAAAAAGCAGTTTCAGTCATCCTCTCAACCCTTTCTCAGTATAAAATTTCAACTGAACACTGTGATGTATGAAAGAAATCTACCAGTCATTTCAGTCAATTCAACAATAATCAGCAATTAAGTGGCAAAAAACAATTAACCTGGCTGTTTGATTAAATTGACTAGTTATATAATAGTTTCTTATGTAGGCATGGGATAAAAAAACTGTAAATTATTATATAAAAGTAAGGCGTTACTGTTGACTCACATAACCTATGAGAAAGTTTGTGAATTTAATTGATTATCGTAATCGTGGGGGCTTTCAATGGAGATTACCCACAGTATTCCTACATAGGCGCTTAAAGCCAATGTCACCTCAAATTCTTAAGTTCAAGAACTGGTTGGAATCTAAGATTCATCTAGTCAAGCAATCTGAGATAAATCAGTTAACCTCTGGTTCATCTGTAAAATGGGAATAATAATTTGATCTCATAGTGTTGCTAGGAAGATCAAAGGAGTATTTTGTAAAGGCAGTATACAAAAGTTAATGATTTTTATTTTGTAAACTTTGTCCTCCCCTCTCATAGTGGCATATCTTAAAGGAAAACATCATATAGCTCTCACTTTAAATAAACTTATTCCATATCTCCCCCTGCCCCCAATTGAGTCAGGCTCCTTCCCTTTTCTGTGGACGCCCAAGAACCCTCTTTGCTCCACAGATAATTCTTCATTATAATCATCCATTTACTCTCTATTACACTTGCTAGACAAAGGTTAGTGATATTTTAAGGTTAGAGATTATTTCTACCTAGTTCCCAGCATAGTGCCTGGTATACAGTAGTCATTTAATAGTTGTGTGCTGAATGAGTAAATGAATGCATTGAAAACTATACAAAGGTGACTGCTCAATCCTTCTTCTTGGAGAGATTTCACTGTAGCACCAAAGATGTGGCCTTCCACGCAAGACTAGAAG
Organism: Equus caballus; assembly: GCF_041296265.1. Taxonomy (NCBI): domain Eukaryota; kingdom Metazoa; phylum Chordata; class Mammalia; order Perissodactyla; family Equidae; genus Equus; species Equus caballus. The sequence continues at coordinate 184,174,344 of NC_091684.1, forward strand.
GCCTATTATAGGTGTACTTGTGTGCATACAGCTCTGCTAGGAGCGTAGCATTTTGCATTTTCTTATCAGTGCCAGTGGCAATGGAAACGAAGGTGTGTTTATAGGACTCCAAGTCTAAATGGTCCCTTTGTGCTCTCATGCTGGACTTCAACTTGAGGATGTCTGGATTTTAACCCTCACTCCCCTCTGGGCAGGGTAAGTTGTATACCACACCACCCTACAAGGCAACTTTTATTTCATAGTTCCAGATAGGCTGGCTTTGAATTACAACAGGAAAAAAAATGATGACAGATAAAACTAAAATTAGCATGGATAGTAACACTAAAACAAGTAATATAACTCTAAGTTTCTTTCTCTCTTTTATTTTACATGGTTTTCTAAATATGGTAACTAGGCAAATCTGTGTTATAAAAGTAAATGTTTGGCTTTTGCACCTGCAGTACACAATTATTCCCCCCAACGCTATCACTCTTCCTCAAAATGTATAGACCTCAGCTTTCTTTTTTTACAACGTCCTAAGTTTTTGTAAGCTCTTGATCAAGTTGTCTTCTGAGCTTTTCCCCACCTGTACAAATTTCAGTGTTGAGCTAGCCAGAAGAAGCAGATGTCCATCTGATTTTGAGTGCTTTCTAGGGTCTGGACAGTTCAATTGAGAAGCCTGTTTTGCTATTGTGTAAATGATTTTTATCAAAATCATTTCTATAACCGTTCTACCTATTTCAATAAAATAGTTTTACCCTAGTGTTTTTTACTTAAAAAGGTCTTTCCATTCACAGCATCCTACAGGATTGTTATTGCCAGATAATAATAGCTAACACCTATACAGTCATGTGTCGCTTAACAGCAGGGATACATTCAGAGCAATCAGGCAGTTTTGTCATTGTGCAAGCATCATAGAGTCTACTTACACAAATCTAGTTGGGATAGCCTACTGCACACCTAGGCTATACGGTACTAATCTTATGGGACCCCTGTCATATATTCCATCCATTGTTGACTGAAACATCATTATGTGATGCATGACTGTATAGTCTAGATGGGTCAAACATCTTAAAATATGTTCATAAAAAGTGTTATGAGTTCCAAGGGAAAAATCACACCCTGATGAGTATCAGGGAAGATTTCCTGGAAGAGGTGACATTTGATTAGGATGTGTATTCCCTATGTGACTTTTACTCCTAAGCAGAACCATTGCCATGTTTATACTAACTGACAGATAGGTTCTAGTTTGAAATCTGAGCTTGCGCTCTGTGTCCAGGGATGAGTTTGCGGATGTAGGATACTGCTTCTTAAGCAACCTCTAGGAGGAAGCATAGTTTAGTGCATGCTGAGACTGGAGCCCCAATTCACATCCTGCTCTGCCATTTCCTCTTGGGGCAGATGAATGAACCTATCTGACCTTCAGTTTCATTATTTGTAAAATGGAGACAGTAACAGTTTCAAGTTCATGGGGCAGTTAAGACAATAGTAATTTCAGTGGAACCCAAGGATTGTGAATGTGTCCTAATACTTTCTAAGGGTGAGGCTACTTATGAGGATACTCTTCCTGCCCTTCAGTCACAAAGAGTGTTGACTCTTACTTGATTTATTTTCAGCTCTCTTCTTTTCATGGTCAAGCACTAGGTAAACTGGAAACAATCATTCCAGGAGATTAGTTCACATGGGGATAAGTTGGAAAGTTTAGCGGACTGCTGAAGCCTGAGCTCTCATCTCTCCTCTGTCTCCAGTTAGCTTAGTTAGACTGCATTAAGCAAGTTACACAACCTTTCTAGATGCTTTCCTTACCTGTACCCTGAAGGTATTGGACTGGATTATCCCCACAGTACTTTAGGAGTCTCTAGTGCTGCTTGCAGACATCTGATTGTCCTCTCCTTCTGGGCACAAGGAGAATTGAACTCCCTGTCCTCTTGTGGTTGAGTTTGACCACGTAACCAGTTCCAGCCAATGAGCTGCAAGAGAAGTGACATACTTCACTCAGGCTGACACATCCAATCACAAGACCCTCAGAAGTTCTCCTCCCTTCTTCCAGGACAGAGTGGTAGCTACTCTTCAGCCTGAGCCCCGAAGGAAGGAGAGCTCCTCAGTGACCCATGAAGGACATGAGAAGAGTGAGAAATAAGCTACCACTTTTTAAACCACTCATGAAGTGAGGTTGAATGGTTCTGTCCTGAATTGTTGCAGGGACCTCTAGCATAGGGACCAGTAAGACTTTCTCAGGAGCTAATGTTTGAACTCATAATGGTCCTGAGTAGATGCTCTGGATTTGAATCCTAGCTCCACACACAACCAGCAGCGTGATCTTGTGCTGGTTGCTCAGTCTCAGAATTTCTATTTCCTTGTGTAAAATGGGGATAATACTATTGACTATCTTATTGAGCTAGTGTAAGGATTAAATCAGATCTTGCATGTAACACATTGTAGAAAATGCCTGGCAGAGAGTAGGGTAATTTTTATTATTCTAGTTTTAATATTCTGTGAGTCAATGATTTCATTATCTTTCTGTATTTCATATTGTGTCCATTGAGGCAGATTGAGGAAGTTTATAAGAAATATGACAATGGACAGTGGCTTAGAAAGAAAGTAAAAGGGGGCTATAACTCAGCCCTTTTAAGGCCGGCAGCTTCTAATGGGAATTGGAGGTGTCCCTGTTAGTGTGAGATCATTACATCTTAGCCAGCCCGTCTCCAAAAGTAGGAGTCAAAGCCACTCAACAAATCTGAAGTAATCCTCTCTAAGTAGCCGTCATCCAACTAGTGTTATTTTCCTGCAAAAACTTCTCTGGGAAAAGAGATTATGTATTTGTCTCACCTTGGATCTTGCGAATTTGTGTCACACTTTGTGTCTTTAAAGCTTTCCAACAAACATTAAATTGATTATACAATAAAGGCAATAGCTCATTTGGAATATTTACAAGAAAACCCCCATAGAATGAGCATAATGAGAAAAATAATGAAGCAGTAATTATAATTCTCAAGGCTAATAATTTTAATAATAATTTATACTTAAACAGCTCTACTCGTAAGGAGATTTCAAAGGTTTCTAACTATCGTGTAAGCTCTGTATGCTCTGCCGTTCCTAAAACGACACCTGAATCTAACATCCCTGAAATATTCAAACATCATCAGTATTATTGATGGATAATCTGAGGCATATAATTAATGGATAAACTGAGGCAAAGAAAATAAGCCTGGAGTCATGCAATCCATCACAGCAGCTTTTTGTCTCAAGTACCTTCACCCAAAATCAACCCATTTAGGACTTCACAATGGAATAATTTATGTTTCAGCCTATCAAGAAGTTCACGTGTGTTGCAGTAGCTGTCTTATGTGCTGTGACCCAAGGACTTTATTTAGTCGTGGTATCTGTATTTAAACAATTGCAGTTGAGATGATAGGTTTTGGCACCGTGTGGCCTGTCCTTGGTTGAAGAGCATGGGAAGTTTCACGTTGGATTCTTGGCATGACATATCCCAGATGCGTGCCCCAGCCGGAAGGTCACTGCTGGATGTGCCCTCCTCCCTCTCAAGAGGTGAGCCAGAGCCCATAAAAAGCTTCAGTCCCTGCTCATAGTTTGTATAAGCCTATTTCTTTTTTCTGTTCCATTGTGCTCATTCACACATGATATCCCAAAACAGTTAAGTAAAATGAGGGATATTATATCTGTCACACATGAGGAAACTGCAGTTATGGATTCGCTTAATGCATTCATTGCTTTTTGGACTCTGCAGTCCCTTGGGTAGTGCCACAAATCTACATGGTGGCCCTCAGTTTCATATTCTATGTGGGACTGTAGTGAGGCCAGCATGTGTATAAAAGGTTCATTATTAGTGTTAATTTTTTTTATTTTTATAGCTCAAATGAATAAGCCTTAACTCTTGGTAACAGGAAGGGCTGCACTGGCCAAGTCCATTACAGTAGTCTATTGTTGAAATAGCTCGCTCCTGGCGATACGGTGAGTGTCAGAGGTCCTGCCTTCTGAATTAATGCCAAAGCTTGGGTGACACAGCCAGCTCATAGCGGAGGGCCTAAAGCCCCAGCTTCTCTAGGAAGTTTTTTGAGAGATCCATCCCTCCTAACTTTTCCAAATTCAGTTTAAGATAGACCCCTCTGATTCCTGTGGGCTTGCAGAATGAAGATGAAGCTGGTGGTCATTTGTTCCCATGATATTTACCGTTTGTGGATGCAGCTGTGCCACAAGTTGTGCAGAGTAAGCTGTCCTTCCTCCCCAGCCGTGCATGCGATTGCTCTTTGATTTATGGTCATGGGCTCCGTTTGGAGAGGAGCTGGGAGCTGTTTGCACCTTCCTGTGTGATGCCAAGTGCAACACTTTTGTTCAGAGAACTACCTGGTCCTGGATGGCCAGGGAGGGGCTTGTCTGGCAGCTTCCGTAATTGCCTGGACCGCCACGCCTATGACCCAAGAGGCCTGGCACCGTAGTAAGCACTCAACTAATGTTAGTTGTTATCATCATTATTAGTTTCATCATCATCTTCATGGCTATTGTTATTATTGTCCTGCCACTCACTGTAGAAACAGTAGGCAAGGATCCTGCTCTGATACATTTAATGTGTGTATGCGCTGCCTTTCATCACATCCTATTAAACTCTCCGAAGATTCTTTTCACTTGAATGATCAACAGTCAAACAAATTATGTATTTATAATATCTATTTGCACTTTTATTTTTGAATTCATAGAGGCAGAGATGTTTTTGGTTTACTGAGGCAAAGTTTTTCTGCTTTGCACATAGTAGATGCTCAATAAATATTGTCAAATGAATAAATACGCAAATGAAACCTTGAATTCCATCAGCCCCATAAATTAAGCTATTTTACTTGTCTATGCTTAAGAAGTTATTAAGTGTCCACTATGCTCATTAGAGTGAGAAGTTTTAAATATGGATATTATCTTTAAGAAGTTTACATGGGTAAGGAGACCAGTCACATGCATACTGATAACTAAAAAACATGATTATGTATTTATTCCATTATGATGTCTACAGTTGCTGTTATTAGCTTTTGGGGAGCACATAATATATGCCAGGTACTTTTTAAAGAGGTCTACATTTATTATCTTATTTAATTCTCACCAAAAAAATCTATTGTTGTCATCTCATTTTACAAATGAAGAAACTGAAGCTTAGGAAATTTACATAAGTTGTCCAAGGTTACATAGCCTGTAAGTGGTGGAGCTATAGGATATAATATGCTTAACCTCATACACTAAACTGAAAAATGGCCATTGTGCTCTTTTTTTTTAACAAAATATCTTTGATATCACATTTATTTATATTTTCTCATTTTAATTCCACATAATATATAGTATATATTAATTTTATCATTATCCAGGTGTATGTGTTCTTGGTTTAGCCTCACATCATTGGTGGAATCACACAGGACCAAAGAGATACATCGTAGATAATAAAATGTTCAATTGTATAGTGTCACAATAAGTAAAATGACAGTTTTGAGAAAGGAGTGTCTGAGCAGTTGACACATGAGCTTCTCCAGAAGGATGGGTCAAATCAAAATGCATAGCAGGTGGGGAGAGGCATAGAGCAGGAGCGAAAAGCATAGAAGCAGGATGAGCATGCTCTGGAGGCTTCCAGGGGAGAGACAAGAGACTGACAGCCTGGAATTGTTAGGCCGTGAGGGACAGAAGATGGAGCTGTTTGGAGAAGCACGAGAAGGACCCTGGGCCCCACCTTAACGGTTTGAAACATGGTGGATGTAAGATTAGAAACTAGGTTGGCTTGAGCACCAAAGCCAGGATTGCTTCACTGGAAGCCCCTGCCTTTCCTGATGAGAGCTTCAAATTCTGGATTTTTAGAACAGATAAACACATACCCTAGGAAAGACAGATGATGAACAGCAGTAAGTTTTTTTTTAACCTCCTAACAAATATCCACATAATAGAAGGAGTAGCCACCAATTTGGTTATGAAGAAAATATTATTGGCATTAAGTTACTGCTGTTCATCTGGCAGCTGTATGCCTTCAGGGAAGACACAGGAAGGCATGTCCTCTTTGAGGGCATTGATAAAAGAAAGTTAGACTGGAAGTTTCATATCTGTAATACATTTGTGAATTGAAGTACTTATTTATTGGTTCCCTTTTACTAAGTCTATCTGTAAGTTGAAATAATCCTAGTGCCCATAAAATTGCTGCCTGACTCAGAATTGACCCTCAAAACCAAGACCACTTTAGTGTGAACTTGGGCTGCCCCCCGGGTGTGTGTGCAGCACGAGTGTATGCACACACTTAGTATCCAAATTTCCTAATATGGAATTTAGGGAAGAAAAGACTTATGGATTTTCAAGCTCAGATTCTTTCGCGTTTGGACTCGACATGTACACCATGTCAAACATGTCTTTCATTTTTTATATGTATAAACAGAAGATGTCATTATAAGTGTGTGTAAATTGACAAAAGAGCTAACTTTCTTTCTTTGGGGGAAAGTAGATGGAAAACAGTCTAGTTTTAATTAGAGTTGAGATCCTGCTGATAATCACTTAAAGGTTAAACCACCACACACTGAAAGAGAAAATCATGGGATTCGTTTTTCACTCGAGCTGTTGTAGAATTCACTTTAGACACTAAGTTCTAGCTGCTCGCCTTGGAACGACTGAAAGAAAAGAAAAACCCGAAAACATCTGTGTTTCCAATATATAGTTGTTTTGTACTTAAGTGAGCAAAATACCTAGAAATGTAACTGAAATTTCCCTCTCCCAGCTGTTTTGGCATTGTCTCAGCAGAGCCCAGCGCCCTTCATATGCCACAGCAGTGACTTAGTTAATAGAAGCGGTGTGGAGCGTGTGTGGAGTGGCAGTGAGGCATCAATCAATAAGGAGCCCTTAGATTTAAAACTAATGATTTTCTGTGTTCAGCAAAAGTCAAAATCTCTCAAAGTTGCCATTGTTGGCTCTGATTTTTCCCCAGAGAATGAGAGAAAATGTGATAAATCATCATGCTCGCAATGCAAATAAAACGCATGTCAGAAGAAACCTGAACTAGACTAGAGATGGATAATGTGAGTCTTAAACATCTTAATTATTTCAGTCTCGAATTGAGCAAACCCCCTAAACTAGCACTGTAGTAACAGTGATTGTAACAGCAGTGGACAAACTGTCTGGTCGGGCAGCTTTGCCCTCTCAGAGTACAGGTGTGACCTGTCCATGAACGCATCTGTCATCATTTCCTTCCAGAAGCATTTTAAGCAGTTTTGGGTGACGTCAAATGCTTTTGAATGTGTCTATAAACTGCTGTTGAATGTACATAAAATTTCACCAGACTCTCTGATTTAAAGCCCTGGAGAAGGCCACCAGGCTCGTATGGAAATTAGCTAAGCATAATTTATTCATGAAAGGCAGAACAGCTGAATTAATAAATACATGAGTATGTAAACTTATAACTGCATAAAGATCTGTAGAAAATATGAAAGCCAAGCTTTATGTTAACAGAAACCCTTAAAGTGTGGCCACTTGGTCCTTTCTTGCAAACAGTTCTGTCTCCTTTTTTGAAAGCCAAAGTGGAAATAAGTAATAAGTAGATAAGTACATTTATTTTTTGGAGGGTCTCTTTTTTTCCCCTAAAAATATGAACCTGTCTTGTGGATGCTGCTCTGTATGCATCAGTCTAAGAGAATTATTTTTTTAAATATTAATGAAGGCTCTAATTCCAGAGACTCGGAAAACTGCTCTGCAGGTTTAAGGCATATTCTCTCTGTCTGGACCCAATTCTGAGAGCATTTTCACAAAGTATTGTCCATCATGAGACAAGGTCTTGCCTTATTACAAGAGTGGTCATTTTTTCCCCTCATCCTTATCTTCACCATGAAATCATAATCTGTATTAACATCATTGGCCCCATCAAGCATTGATTCAGCAATGCAGTTGTTATCCAGCAGGAATTGGAGCAAAACATACACTGTCACACTTTTAAAAATTCTTTAAACAGAATCCTGCTTTGTATTGAATGCATTCTGGTGAAACTTTTCATTCAGATTGAATTCTGAGCCTCCTGGCCACAACTAAGACCTCCTTGGACTCTGGAAGCCTGAGTCTGAAGAGATGTTACATAGGATTTGATAATCAAGCAATGAAACTAATATTTCCTACAGTTCTTGTAAATTACAACATTCCAAGGAAAGCATAGTATTTCCATCCATCTTCATTACTGATGATTTCCTTGTACTAATTAAAAACATTTTCGGAAAGTCTGTTTTGGAAAGCATCAATCCATTTCAGACTTTGCTGCTAGTCAAGGGATGAGGACAGAACAAACAAATGTATAAACCTTTTTAAAATTTGTCTTGATAAGTATAATAGATACAAGATGAAAGTGAATCACCAAATGCTTTTCTATCCACAGCCATGATCAATAGTGAGGAAGTTTGAAAAGCAAAAAAACACATAACCCTATGTGCTGGTCATAGAGTTCTTTATAAAGATTAACTCATTAAATTCTTGTGGCAACTCTGTGAGTTAGGTACAATTATGTTCATTTTACAGATGAAGAAAGTGAGGCACAAAGGTTATGTAACTTACTGAGGCTCTCGCAACTAGCATGGAAATACTGGGAATCAGCCATGATGTTGTGAGTAGTTATTTAAAACAAATACTAAGTCCACATGGCTTTCTGATCTCAATGCCTTGTCTGTGTTGATGAGATCTAGTTTTTCTAGAACAAGGTTTAGGGGAAGAAAAGGTTCTTTTTCATAGTGCAGATCCTTGCCATTACCTGGGCTGAGAATTTGTAAGAGAGGCTGTTGAGTGCAGTGTTTTCATTCCTTCTCTTAAACACTCTCCTGTCATTAATTTGACTGTTTTCTAGTAAACAGGCTTTAGACTTATAACTGACTAATGGAAATGTGTATGTGAAAGTCGGGAGATATGTGTTCTGATTATTTCTGCATAAAAAAACTACCAAAAAACTTAGCGGTGGAAACTACACCATTTATTTTGCTCATGAATCTGCAATTTAGGCAGTGTTTGCTGGGGATAGCTTTTCCCTGCTTCACCTGGCATCAGTTGGGCAGCTCAAAGGCTTGAAGCTGGACTCGCCTGCAGGCACACTCCCACACAGTTCTGGTGATTGATGCTGCCCATCAGCTGAGATCTCATCTAGAGCTTTGGCTGGAACACCTGCCCCTGGTCTTTCCACGTGACTGCCTGGCTTCCTTACAGCATGGTGGCTAAGTTCGAAGGGTCAGTGTCCCCAAAGAAAGAGAGCCAGATTGTGTAACCAATCTCAGAAGTCATGTAGTATGACTTCCACCATATTCTTTTGGTTGTAGCTTTCACAAAATTCTCCTGAGGTTCTAGGAGAGGTAACATGGATCCTACCTCTTGATGGAGGAATGTCAACATCTCTTTGTTTCTTACATGGTATGGAAGAGGCATATGATGTGGATATATTGGTGTAGCCATCTTTGGAAAACAGAATCTTCCATAACTTATATTTTATTAAGCATTTAGGACTGTCAATATGAAAGAAATGTTTTGCTGGAACAAATCTCACTGCTAGAAGAATAGAGACCTATTGGACCATAGGCTTAACAGAAATAACTGTTTAAAGAATCAAGTTTTGCCAGGAAGCCAACTCTCATATCAAATAGAGATACCCAAGGAAGGAAGGAAAAAGCCTTCCAAAGTTAATTCTAGCCTTGTGCCTACTTCATAGTAAAAATCTTTAGAGGGAGGAATTCCCCAAACATATGTAAGATGCTTCATTTAGGCTGATCACATCTTTAGCAGTTGCCAAAGGATCTTATACCAGATGTTAACATTCTAGTTTCTATCAAAGAGCTATGTTGGATTCTTTTTTTCATTATTTAACATAAGAACAATGGAAATGAACTTTTATCAAGTTCCTTCCCTGTAGACTCTAAGTTAACCAGACATACGTTAAGAAAGATGGCAACATTTCAGAGAAATTCTATTTACTGAGCGTCCAGCCTGAGTACACGTTGCATCCCAACCTTGAGAAACTTAAAAGCTAATATAGGATTTGTGGAACACACACACAAAAAAGAGAATGTTGCTCTCTTTATATGAAGATACTAACAATCTACCGCATGACTTTGAGGAGTTTCTCCAGTTATGTGACAAATTTGCACTTATCCAATTCTCTACTGTCCACCAGTCTTTTTCACAACAAAAGCACTGTGCATATTAGATGGTTGTTCAGGGTTAATAACAAACTTATGTTTGCACAGTGCCTCATGAATTCCAAAATGCTTTCACATCCATTATCACATTTGGTGCTCACAGCAAATCTGTAGGCTGGACAGAATCATTGTTATCTCTATTTTTCGTATGAGGACCTGAGAGGTAAGTCACACTAGCTGGAGGAGCTGGGGCAGTAATCCCATGACTCTTCTTGTTTACCTCTCTTTTTGCCAACCTTGTGATTATAAGTAGTATGTCATGCTGTCTGATCAATGTGTAGGTAGAAAGCCAGGTCTCCCTTGTTTTAGGCCACAGCAAACAGAAAGCACACGGCTGTTGCCCTTCTGAAGATGTAACAGATGCATCACTGTGGTTCAGAGGAGCAAGCATTGGAGTGGGTCTCAGGAGTCCAATGGCTCCACTTTGTCCTGGCTCTGCTGCTCACTGTTTCTCCTTGATGTGTAACATGGTGGAGATGGCCTAGATCCATTTCTAAGGTTACTTTCAATTCTGAATGTCTTTGATATCATGTTATATAAATGAAAAAAAGAGTAGTTGATACCAACATCCTTAAAAGAAGCCAAGTAGGTAGGAAGGAATGAAGTTGTGAAAAGATTTTTTTCTATGAGACTTAAAAGGAGAATTACCAATAAGAGATTTGAGTAAGGTTGTGAGACAGAAACATGGGAGGAAGACATTTAAAGAGTTATTTAGTTATTCATTCAACAGACATTTATTTAGTACCTACTATGTTCCAGTGACAGTCTTTACAGAAGGGCACCAAAAATTCTCTGTCCTCGTGGAGCTTACATTCTAGTGGGAGGGGAAAGCAAGCAAGTAAAACAGATGTATGTTAAATAATTAAAAGTGCTACAGAGGAAAAGGGAGATGGGAAGTGCTGGGGCTGGAGGTGATTGCAATGATAAATTGTTGATGAGGTTAGGTCTCATTGTGAAAGTGACATTGAACAAAGACCTGAGGAAGGGAGGGAGCTGTCTTGCCAATATCTGGGAGAAGAGCTGTCCAGACAAAGGAGTGTGGCTGCAGAGGTGTGAGAAAGAGGAAGAGATCAGGTCTGAGAGAAAAGAGGGTTTTGTAGGATACTGAGGGCCTTAGAGGCTTAGTTTTCTTAGAGGAATTCCTTAAAGGAATTTTGTTTTATTTTGAGAGAGTTGGGGAACCATTCGAGGCTTAGGTTTTAAAAGAATACCTCTAATGTGAATCATATCTCAATAAAGTTGTTATTTAAAAAATACTTCTAGCTGTCGTTTTGTTAATAGACTGTTGAGAATAGGATGGAAATAGAAAGACAGGGAAGCTATTGTGTCTTCTAAGCTTCAGATGATGGTTACCTGGACCAGGTGGTAGCAGTGGAGGTGGTGAGAAATGATCAGATTATATAAGCAAAAGTCAAGCCCATAGGATTTGCTGATTGATGGGGGCAAGGATGATTATGAGGTTTGCATCCTGAGCCACTCTGCCTTTTACTCAGAGAAACCTGTGCGAAAGCAGCCTTGGCTGTGTGTGTGTGGTGTGTGCAAGGTGGGGGCAGGGTGGATTACAAGTCAAAGGATATGTGCAAAGGCAAAAAAAGATGAAGGTATTTATTATTAATGTGATTATATTATTTCACTTTCCAAGAGGATTTGAAAAGGCTTATAATAAAATGTACAGGTAGAATAAAGATGGAAACCATTTAAAAAGAGTAAAAGGCTTAAACTCAATCAAGGAGTGGTGGCCGTAAACAAAAGTGCCCTGCAGGGAGCAATAAGTGTGTTTGCTTGACCTCTGTAGAGTATCTGTGGTCAGAAATTGAAATAAGGGAGTAAGGTGGAAGGGAAGAGTACTATAACCCACTCACAGGAATTTTGTGGAGACCTATAAGTTTCAGAAAGGCTTGCAGCTGTTTGAGGAAGGTCATGTTTTCCCTCTGAGGGGTGAGAAGCACAGAAATGGGGAGGCTGCTTAGTGGGAAGGCCAATAGGATGCTTAGAAGACCCGGCTCTGAGGAGGGCTAGCCTGGGCATGCCACATTGGTAAGGGGAACTTGAAGATTGGTTGATTGAAACTGGGAAATTGAAGAAGAAGAAAGGATGGCTTTCCGTCAGCATCATGACTCGAGCATATGCCAGAATCACCTGGTGGGCATGTAAAACATAGAGATGCAAGGTCTCATCCAGACCTTCTGAATCCTAATCCCGGTGAGAAGACCCAGTACTGTCAGTGTTTCAAATCTGTCCAGATGATTCTGATGCAACTCCTGGTTAAGAAATGCTGGAGGAAAGAAGTTGATGAACTTAATTAGCTTTTATAATGTGTGCATCACCTAATTGGAATGTTTTCTGGAGAGAGAAATAATAATTAAAAAATAACTTTGGAGACACTAATTTATTTATTATTTTAATGAATGTTTATTGAATACTTGTTATGCATGTAAGTGCTGGAGACACAAAGATGAAGGAAACACAATTCCTGCCCTCAAGTAGCTATTAGTCTGTTGAAAGAAACACACACATACATTGATAGTTTTATAGGGCAGTGTGTTTGTGCACTGAGTGTTATGGGAACAGGGGTGGAAATTGAAGTATTAGGAAAGGTTTTCTGGAAGTGATGTCACCTGAACTAAAAACTTATCTAGAATAAGAGGTTCAAATCTAGCCTGGTGCCTGTTTTTTTTTTTTTTAAAGTTTGGCACCTGAGCTAACAACTGTTGCCAATCTTTTTTTTTTTCTGCTTTTTCTCCCCGAATCCCCCCAGTACATAGATGTATATTTTAGTTGTGGGTCCTTCTAGTTGTGGCATGTGGGATGCCACCTCACCGTGGCCTGATGAGCGGTGCCATGTCCATGCCCAGGATCCGAACCAGCCAAACCCCCAGCTGCCTAAGCGGAGCACACAAACTTAACCACTCAGCCATAGGGCTGGCCCCGCCTGCTGCCAGTTTTTGTAAATAAAGTTTTATTGCACTCATGGCCATGTTTATTCATTTACATATCGTCTATGGCTGCTTTAGCATGACAACTGCAGAGTTAAGTAGTTGTGACAGGGACCGTGTCACCCACAAAGCCACCAATATTTACTACCTAGTCCATTACAACATCTGATAACCCGTGTTCTAGAACAAAGGAGAGAGGGGAAGCCATCCCAGAAGGTGGAGACAAGATGACATGGTACTATTCAAGGAACTACAAGCAAAAGGTTAAGGCACAGAAGGCACGTGGTATGAGGCTGGAGAAATAGGCAGGGACGAGATCACTAAGAACTGTGTGCCCCATCTTAGGGAACTGGAACTTTCTTCACTGCAATGGGAATCAATGAAGGATTTTAAGCACTAACACTAGAGTCAAACTTGAGTTTTAGATAGATTATTCTGTTTGCTTCATAGAATATAGAATTGAGGAGGAAAAGAGTTTTAGGAAGTTTGTAAGAATAATTCATGCAAGAATTAATGAACTGATTAAAAGTTTGACCATAAATTTATTAAATGAAATACTACATAGTTATTACAATGAGAATGTCTAAGTTATACTGATAAGGAAAGATAACTATAGTAGGTTCAGTTCAAGGAAACAGCTTATATAAAGCTAACATGTGTGTTAGTGTATGCATAGAAAAAATGGAAAGAATACACAGAAAACTGTTTGAAGTCCTTTTTTTTCCTGAGGAGTAGAATTACAGGAGACGATCACCTTAAATTTTACACGTCTGTAGTTTTTTATTTTTTTTTTAACAATGAAAATGTATTGCTTTTGAATCAAAAGAAAAAGAGTTAACTTTTTAGAGTGATTTGTAAAGAGTGAGAGGATGAGAGCTCCTATGGTGACTCAAGACAAGAGAAGGGCAGAAAGTTGAGGATAACTTAGGGAGTTAAACTAGCGAGACTTGATAATGTGGGAGGTGAAGGAGAGAAAAGAATATAGATTATGCCCAGGTTTCTGTTTTAGGTAACTGTGGTGAGTTGTTTTATCAGTAATTTAATAAAAATAAAAGGAGATAATCTTTATTAATCATTTAGGATGTGCAAGGCCTTGTGCTAACTGTACTTAACGTGTTTTTAGTCCATTGAAACTATCAATAAGTGAAGGGGGAAGTTTATTGCTCCCATTTTATAGATAAGGAAACTGAGTCTCAGAGAGATTAAGTAGTTTACCCCATATAATGTCACCTGTGAGCAGGAGCAGTGGGAGTTGAACAAGGGTCTGATTGATTTCAAAGCTGATATGCACTCCCACCTCCAACCTTAAATGAATTTCTTTTTTTTGAGGAAGATTAGCCCTGAGCTAACATCTGCTGCCAATCATCCTCTTTTTGCTGAGGAAGACTGGCCCTGAGCTAACATCTATGCCCATCTTTCTCTACTCTATATGTGGGATGCCTACCACAGCATGGCTTGCCAAGCAGTGCCATGTCCGCACCCGGGATCCGAACAGGCGAACCCTGGGCCACCAAAGCAGAAAGTGCAAACTTAACTGCTGTACCACTGGGCCAGCCCGTTAAATGATTTTTTAAGAGCAGTATAGGTGGAAAGATAAAATCAGTTTAGGACATATTGCGTCATCAACATAGAAGGTTTGATCTAACATGATAAGCTCTCAATAAATGAAACAAGGAAAAGAGATGCTCTCAGATTGAATTTTGGAGAATGTTCGTGGTTAATGGATCTTGGTAATCACTTAAGTTTTAAGAATAATGATACTGAATATATAAAAGACTTTCCCCCTCACTTGTGTTTGGATACTTGATGTATTTATTGATGCAGTAAATAATGCACATTAAAAAGAATTAGAATAAAACAAATTTGGAGCATTTTTTGACATAAAAAATCACAGGCCTGATTTTGTCAGATTGACTCAGTGAATATCTGTTGAGTACTCACTATATGCAAAGCATATCGATGCTACATTTTTACCCACTTTAACTTTTTATGTGTCTAAAACTTCAGTAGGACTAGGTAAAACTGAGACATAAAAGATGCTTAATTTTCTAAACTGATCTTTGAGCTGATATTAGTTCAGGAAATAACCAGAGTCGTTTATGTTCCTCTGTTTTTCATCAGATCATTCCTGTATGTCTTGGTGAGGAGTTCTTTCTTTGAAGAAAGTATTTCCAGACTGGTTAGGAGTGTTTGGGGTAAAGGTAAACTGAACTGCCAGAGGAAATGCTGTGGGCCTTTGTGAAGGGGAGAGAAAATGGCGCGCCTCCCACTGAGAGGGAAGCAATTTCTCATTGTGTCACTTCACCCTGGCATTCAGCCACAAGAGGGGCCATGGGCCAGAGTGGAATAAATTCTGCCAGCTGCCTCTTTGGCTTCTCCACCCTCCAAAGAAGCCCTGTAGCCATCCTCACTCTGAGCTTCCTGTCCCATTTGATGGGCAACTAAATGGTTTACTAGAAGCCATGGCCATACTTTTCCCAGTGAAAGCTGAGACGTGCCTTAAAGACTTCTAAAAGGTGCAGAAGAATATATTGTTAAAATTGACCTGAAAACATAATAATGGTTTTTCTTAGCACCATGTCTCATATACACTTTACTTCCTTTCTGATGTTATTGATTTCAATCCAAATATAGACACAGGCTTTCAGAAAGAGAAATCAGGTTGTTGAGATTGACCATTCAGCATAAAGTTTGTACATTGCACAGAAATGTGTTTTTGACACAGTAAAATACGTTCCCTTTATGCTCATTGTAATTCACTTTATAGTGACTTGCTTAATAGCATAACATATATCATTTATACTGCTATCCTTCATGCTTTTAAACTGTAATATCCTTTCCTCAATGACTACTTGTCAATTTCACTGATCTAGATTTGATTTCATAAATTAACTAGGCCAATTAAGTAGAGAGTTATCATTAGAATAAGAAGTGGAAGCAAATAAATATTAATCTTCCATCTCTGAATGTCAGTATTCCAACACAACTTTGATCATACTCGAATACTACTTAATGGAAAAAACACAGCCCTCTGTTGTCAGTTTAGTATTATGCAATTTAAACATTTATGAGTATTTTTCATTCATTTTCTCATTCCAAATCCATCTTTCTTTGGGGCAGTTACATTTCTATTTTGTCAATATGAAATGTGGGGAATGAGCAAAGACCAGAACTTCATTATTTAAGGATCCTGATCTTGCCTGTTTGCTTGACTTTTCCCTCTAGTCCCTTTGCCTGTGGGACATTTATTTCAGAGACATGAGAACCACATCATATACGTAGTACAGTGGTTGGCCTGTTATAGATTTCTTTGTATGGCCTTAGTCATTTTGTCCCCCTCACTGACTTTTGGAAACTGCTTGGAAATGGCAATCCTTGACAGAGAAAAACATTTTAAAAGGCAGTCTATTTCAAAGAGTGTTTCTTTTTAAAAACCTAGAGTGAGGGATTTCTTCTTCATTTTTCATTTAAGAATTCTTATGTTATTAGCATGAATCTTGCTTTGTCTTCCTCAGAGATGGAAAAGAGTTTGTCAATACCCTTATCATAAAAATATTTCATATACACAAATGCAGTTATAAAATAGCCCTTTTGTTTCTCTCTGCATTTATTAATGTTAACTTGTTTCTCTTTTTTTCTAGATGCTATTCACAACCTTTCATGGTTTTTTGGAGGGTTAGAGAGGTTGCTCCTCTTGAACCATTTCAATTTCTCCCTCCTTAATTGTAGAAAGATTAGATTGCTGTGGTAAAGGCTCATCTTCCCACGTTGTCTCTGAAAAAACCCCAAGAGGATATAATACAGGGGCCCATGGGGAAAATCAACTTGGAATCCCTGTGTGTCGATGTTAACTCTGCTCTCACTACCCATCCCTAACACTCAATAGGGGTAACTTAGTCATGTGCCACACACAACACACACAACATACAACATGCACACTCACAGTCACAGAAATAGCTTATGGAACATTTGAGACCCATGAGGGAGGGTAATACTGGATTTTCGTTTGCCCGCTTGTTCTGATGAAACATTTTGCATCTAGAAGCTGGCAAGTGTGAGCTTCTTACTCTCTCCAAGTTCACTTATCCTTCAAGCCTCAGTAGTTTTACCATAGTAATAATTTTTCACTAAGAATTTTAAGCAAGACTTTGCCATTGGACATCCTTTGAAATAGTTAGCTTTGCTTCACTATTTTTTGTAACTTGCCAAAATCACAAATAAAAGGGTCTGTGTCCTCTAATGCTTCTTCTCTAGTCATTATCTTGGAAAATATGCAGAATCTGGTCCAAGTAGAACGCTCCCCAAACCTTCCTGTTACTTCGAGAATAGTTTTAATGAGACTTGCAGCTGAGCCAGGCTCTCCCGTTGGGTTATTATTTGGGCATGTGGAAGGCCTGGCGATTGATCTGTGGGGGGAGCTGGCAACCTCTGTGTGCCCTTGGGGTAGAGGCAGAGCCTCCAGCAGGAAAAATTAGGGAAAGAGAAAAAAAGGAGAGGAAATGTTTATCACCCATCTCCAAGCATTTTATGGCGGTGTTATGGTGAACTGGGAGATGGATGTGTATATTCATGGATTTTGCACCACTTTAAGCACTAATAACATTAAATCAACCTTAATACTTCATGCCAAATGTGCTCTAAAAGAGGGAATAATGGGAATTTTTGTTGACTTTAGTAAAGCATCAAAAGTTACACTGGAAACGCATAAAATGCTACAATGCAGAGGTCACAATTATGCTAATATCATGATAATATAAAATATTAAGTCACCAAAATGACAGGATTTACAGCCAACTATCCTCAGTCTCCAGAAACCTTAGCAATAAGCTCATGGTAAACACAACAGTGTGTCCTCCCAAAGAGTCTGATTACAAATTTAAATATGTATATGATTAGAACTCTGCCAGGCTCCCACCCCTAGAGACAGATGAAGTAAAAAAAAAAAAAATCTGATTTATATCACACCTGAAATCTATTGTGTTCAGTTTGCTTGGTTTCACAGAACCACTACCAGGTCTGATGAATTTTGTGTTTAGTAAGTTGCCTGTGGGAAAAACAAGGACTACTATTAATGCTCATGAACAGTCTTGTAAGATCATGAACTAAAGCTTAAACATTGATACAGAGTAGTCAAAGGTTTGAAAGTAGAACATTGGCAAATGGAAAATACAGTGCTTAAGTTACCGTTTGTTTCAATGTCCTGCTTTTCGTGCTGAGGTCCAGGATCGAAAAGCCTCTACCCAGAGCGTTAATCTCATGGCCTTCAAATTACCTTTATCTCTGTGGCCCCTGATCAGATTAGTCTCTCCTTTCATGGAGTTCTTTGGATGCAGTAACTTTTTGTGTGTGTGTGTGAGGAAAATGGGTCCTGAGCTAACATCTGTTGCCAATCTTCCTCATTTTTTAAATTTTTTTGCTTGAGGAAGATTGTCACTGAGCTAATATCTGTGCCAGTCTTCCTCTGTTTTATGTGGGATGCTGCCGCAGCGTGGCTTGACGAGTGGTGCTAGTCCACGCCGAGGATCTGGGCCTGTGAACCATGGGCTGCCCAAGTAGAGCAGATGAACTTAACCACTACACCACCAGGCCGGGCCCTGGATGCAATAACTTTATCAGTCGTCATAGTTATCAAGTGAGGTAGAGCCATCATAGCTGTGCAGCTTTCCTAATTATTCTCAATTCTGACCAGATAATGCTGACTTCTATTTGACTTAACTATTGTCATTAGAGCAATAAAAGGCAAAGGAAAATAAGCATGCAATGAAAGTATACTGTTATTATAAACCGGTGTTCTTTAATATTTCTTTGTGCAGAGATCCTTATTCTGGCTAAATTTGTTATGCCCACTAAGGTCACAAATGCATGTTCATAAGGGGTATGCTTTTCCCTTTCAATGTTAAATGCGTGCATGTTGCCTAAACTTATGCTTATAGCTCCCTCTGGCAAGGGTAATGCCTATATATGCTTTATCACCGCATATTTATCTATTATTATTATTAAATATCGATCATGTATATATAAATAATATACTACTGGTTCTGTCACACTAATTAGTCTCTACCAGCAGGATGTGGGAGAGCCTGGCCCCCGCACTGTGAGGCTCCCAGCTGGGATAAAAGACCGTGCCCACCTAGATGCTTATGTAGGCCAACCCCTTACCCACCTGTCACTCTATCACATCATTAATGCTAATGTTATTGATGACAACAAAATAAAACAAGTTGCCCCCTAAGGAATTCCAGTTTGTGTGCTGTTAAGAAGCGCTCTAAAGCCATGTTTTAAAAGTGCAGCTTGCAATCCCTAGAGGTTACAGCAAAGTTCTTATAGGAGTTGGCAGTGTCAAAAGAACACTGAAACTCTGCGGGCACTTTTCCCTGCTCAATCCCTCCATCTTAGCGAGAGCCAATCAATATTTCTTGATCTCCAATTTCGTGCAGAACTCTGCTTGTGCTTAACCCTTCTGGCAATCCCCTTCTTTGCCAGTTCCCTCTTTCTGGGACGAAAGGAATGTGTTCTTTCTTTTAACAGGATGCAACTTCGGAGCACATTTATTTTCTCCGATTCATGAAGAACTGTTTGGGGTTTGAGGGTTTCTATCACATATGTATATAAAATATAGGGAAGACACTTCTAACATTACCAAAATTATATTTGTTTCTAAATAAATGGAATTGCTTCCCCTCTTTTCTCAGGAGGCTTGAGTGGGCTCTCTTCCCAAACACAACCTTTTGGATAATAAATTCCTTTTGAAAAGAAGCACAAAACCCTTTTGATGTTATAAATAGTATATGTGGTAGAAGAGAAAGGATCATGTAATTGCAACAGGAAGCCTGAGAGAGGTCCATGGGATAAAGCAGGTCTTATTCTTTACTCAACGGTTAGTAACAAATCATGAGTTTATATTGGAAGATATATTTTTAATAAGCATTTTAATAAGCATTGTCAGTTTTTCTGCCTGTCTGTTTGCTTCTAATACAGCCTGAGTTGATTCAGTGATACACAGATATGCATCTACCACAGCAGCTCAACAAGAAATTCACTGAGGATTCAGTGATCTACTGCTGTCCGGGGCCTCCGGGCAATCTGCTACAAGGCAAAATTAGAGTCTGGGATTAGTTCTAAAAAGGCAAGATGTTGCTGTTCCGTAGAATTCCTTAAGAACTCCCACGGCTGTTAATTCATTCCCATTCTTTCTCTCCCTCTGCAGGAACTCCCATCTTCCCTCTCTTCCTCCCTCCTTCATCTCCTCCTCCCTCCCACCTGTCCCTCTGCACATCCAAATATATACCTTAAAAAACTCACTTCTCAGGATGGCCTGTTGTCTTCCCCACAGTGACCCTCTTTCCTACAAGTTCTATGCCCTGTTTTTGGCAGGCATTTTAAAACTCTGAAGACATAAACTTTACCGTGTCAATGTGGCAGTGAGGCCCAACACATCAGTAAATGTCACAGAGGTGTCAGCCCTTTACATCATAACTGCAGTTCATTTCTCCGCATTGACAGTGATGCTTATACCGGGCAAGGATTAGAATGGGCATATTTCCAGATCTTAATTACATCAGGCATAAGGATGAGCAACAGCATTTTTCTTTGGGGGAGTGGAGGGGAGGAGGGAGAAAGAGAGGGGGAGAGGAATGCTGAATTTGGCCATCTAGAGCCTCATGTGTCCCCGTTTATCAAGAGATAATAGGATTAAGCTAAGCTATGGGACTTCTCTGGCTAATGCTGCCTTCAGCAGGGGTCTAATAAGGATAGATATAATTGGGTAAATGGCGAATAAGAATGAAAAAGCAGAGTATAAGCACAATGCTTAGGAATAAATAATGACAAATTGGATTTTGTCCAATCTCTGCAGACTTGGTTAGAATCTGGCATCTTGCACTGAATAGTAAGGGGTGACATCTATCTTTCTGCGTTCCTAACTTGTCTCGTCCATTGCAAATAGCAGAGGCTACCCTCTCGTGTTTAACTGGGCTCTATCAGTACTGCTGGTTGGAAATCAAGTAGGAACTGTTAAGGAACATTCGAACTGGGTTAAAGACACAGAGTAAATTAAGTGCCTAAAAACAAATGTGACACAAATTAGAGTTTGTTTCTTTGACCCTTATCCATTTACGGAATTTACCCCATTAACAGCTGGAAATTTATTTTCTCTTTATTCACCTCTCTAAGAGGAAAGCAAACATATAACACAGCCCCAAAGGAGTAATTAATTAGATCATTTACTGACATGGATTTGAATAGTTTATTTAAATACAATTCTGTTATTTATTTATTTTACAACATTATGCAGGAGGTTGGAACTCCTGTTCTAATTTGCACTTAGCAAGGATCTCTGAAAAAATATCACAGCAAAGGAAATAAACAAAGAACCAGTGATCAAAGGGCCACATTCAGAAATGCATAAAATAATTTCTCCAGGATGAGTGTTTCTGTGATTAAAAAATAAGGGGTTGGTTGAGTGGGGGGCAAGGGGGAGAAAACAAGACTGTTGGTTGGTTTTGTATCCCCATGGGCATATTTGAACAAATACAATGAGTTCATTGATAAGCTGTGATATAGAAAGGAAAGAAGGGAAATTTGAAAATAAAGGATGCCAGTGTAGGTAAGAAAGGTATAATGAATATGCAGATTATCACAACAAAATGAAGGCTGCTTTTGGAAATAGACAGTGGAAAATTCATGACCTCAGAATCAAGTTAAAAAAAATAACTGCAACCTCATAAATAAAAGTTGTAAATTTTTAAGAAATGAAAGATTCTTCAAGTATATTTTCAAAAGCTGGAAGCGAATATAGGAAATTAATTCACTAAGATGACTATTGAATCTATTGTAAAATTAAGTAGGGTTTGTTTTGGATAAAATTATGAGATGTTAGGCTAGATGTAGATAAGTAAATGGCCTTATAAATGCTTGTGTATATTATTTCAATGTTTTCATTCGATGGGCTTTTAGGGAAATCCCTGACTAAATAATCATAAATACACTGTTACTCCACCAGCTTATGGGATTATATAACAGTCTGGTCACTAGAAGCGTGGAACTCAGAACGGTTTCTCCCCAGTGCTCTCCTCCCCTAGAGAGTTTAAAGACTGGAGCAAGTGGAGAGCTCTGGAGATACTGAGTTGGCATTTCAACCGGGGGGTGGATAATAGGCACACTCTACAGTTCATAATCTTAAGAGATCTGAGGAGCAGAGGACACGCCACCTGTCCCTCCCCTCAAAGCCTCCCTTCTCTCCTACCTCCTGTTTCTTCTTCCGCCATCCACGCCTCTCTCCCTGCCCCTTGTCCCCACCCACTCGTCCGCTGCGTGTCGCTCATCCTCTCAGTCAATTCGGAACGCCAGGTCCTACCTCTCCCTCTCACCTTTTCTCTCTCCACTTGTTCTCAACTGTTTTTCTTCCGTCCTGTTTCAGTTTCTTTCTCGCGCTCAGTTGGAACTAAATCATTGTTCTAGTATTAGTTAAAAAAAAAATTTTAATAGACAATTATGTAACTAAATTAAAACATTTTCGTGAATATATAAATCACTTTAAAAGAAGGTGGTCAGACATTCCTTATTTTTTAAGAAAAAATACAATGCTAGGTGGAAATGCTTGCTTTGCGATCTAGTTGTGAAGTCAGAGGAGGACCTGAGACAGAGAAATTTGCCCTGAGAGTATTTGACTATATAGTCTTGCTTTTATATTTTAACAACCAAAAGTTGGTGGGTAAATGACCAATCTAGGCTGAAATAGAATATTAAACTATGCAAACTGTATGGGGCTTTGGTGTAATATAGAAGCAAGTGAACAGAAAAATGACTCCATCATTCAGTGGCTCAGCTAAGTGCTGTGGTTGTTGCTCCTGAAAGCTCCTGTGGCCTGCTTGGAACCCAAATCAGTGTTGGCCTGCTTGTCTTCACCTGTGGGTTGGGTTGGGTTGGGTTTGGTTTGAACAGAAAACCAAGGATAATATTTTACTAAGACTGTACCTCTACAGAGTTATCACCTTTATTATCTTGAGCACAAGGACCACTAAATGCAGCTGACCTCTGCCCCAACATGTGGAGAAGCGAGTGAGCAACATGCGCCTGGGGTCTCATTCAGTTCTAAGCGCTAAGTCAGTGGGAAGGACGCGCAGCACACAAAATATCCTCAACACAGCAGACACTTAACCTAATGGTCAGTGATGAGGGATCATGGTATCCAATAAACAGTCATGTGACAGGGGCCTGAGTAGCTTCTCCATTAGAAAGGTGACTACAGGATTATGAAACTGCTAATGGGAACTGGTTGTCACCTCACGTGCTTGCCTGTCACCAGGCCACTGCATGAGCCAAGTACCTCTCTGGAATAACTTTCCCCCTTCATCAGGATATGATCTCTGCTCCATCAAAAGTCAGCTATGGCTTTTCCAAGAGCCATAGCTGACTTTTGATGGAGCAGAGATCATATATATTTTCTTTTCCAAGAGCCTAGGTCAGTGTCTGACCTATAGTTAGTAGTTGCTCAATATTTGGTGAATGAATGTTAATCTGTATTTGTCTGGTCCTTTCATGTGTCTTCTCCAGCTGGGAGGTCCTAATTCTCTTCTTCCTTCCGCAGTGCATTTGACAGAGCTTGACTGACAGGGAGCCCTTGGAGATGGCCAGATGCCTGACCTAGAGATAAAGATAACCAGGATGGGTTGGTAGGATAGGAACACAGTGTAACTGTTCCTCGCACAGAGGAGTTTGTACAAATTGATTCCACACATCTGTGAATGTGTGTGGGGAGACAGGAAGCCAAGAGGGTCTGGATTTCGAAGCAATCACCCCGATCACTTTCAGGTTTTCCCTGGGTGAAAGTACCTGGTCAGTCACCATCGTTAGTGAAAGGGTACATCATTAGTAAAATAGTGTAGACTGAGGACAAGATCCTCATTCCAGAGATCTTTCCTGAGCTGCCAGGCTGGTGTATGCCTATAACTGAGAGAAATAAATGCAGTCGCAGGACTGCCAAACTGTGGAGCAGGACGCACATCAGGGCCAGATGGACTGTAAGGACCCTGGACCCTTCACAGGCTCCAGTACATAGTCGCCTGGATGCAGCACAGAGGGAGGAAACCCAGTCCTTCTGGAGTTTGCATCATCTTTGTTAAAAGGAAAGAACCATTTAATATAAGGATGGAAACTTCTGTTTTTGGTAAATAGAACTGATTCATTTACAGGGTTGGTAAATAGTCCCTTTGGAGAGGTAAATAGGTATCAACATACAACTAGAAATGAAGTCCGTAAAATAAATAAGATAAAAATAAAATAAAGACTCATCCCAGTTCCCTCACGTACATACAGCTCTTTCCTTGCCAGATGAGTGATAAGAATCGCTTATGGATTCCTCGTGTGCTTAGCCTCATCTTTGTGTAAAATTCTGCAGCATTCCAAATTATCACCAAGAATCCATCTTCCTGAAGATGAGACACCAGGAGCAACGGAGATTGGCTAAACAGGAGACGTTGTGAATGAAATGCATAGTTTAATCACATTCTACTTTCGGAAAACTACTTCATTTAAGCTGGTGCTTGCCTGGGGTAATAATTTATGCTCCACACTTGAGTAATCACCGGGAAGATTGCTCAGAACCCATCCCATCACAAACATAGCCACCAATATTCACGGCCTAAAGTAAACTTCCCCAAACTCTGGATCTACATAATCTCAGCAAAATTCAGACCTCTGAGTTTGTTCGTTCTCCCCCTTTCAGATAGAAAAATTTCATTTCTCATGCTTGATATTAACATTTGGAAGTGAAGTTTGTCTTCTTTCCTCCTCATCAGCGAATTTTAAAACTTTGAACTTTCAAAAATGCTCAATTTTCTAAGTATGTTTGTCTCATGGAAATTGAAACTTACAAAAGGTCAATAGAGATCATTTATTTTTCAATTTGGATTTTTTTTTTCACAAAATCTTGTTGGTTTTGGCTCTCTCCTCGTTAGAATTCATCCAGATCCATAAAGCACACTTGGATGTGTGTTTGTTCTCAACTTTTTTCTTTCTACCCCAAGGAGAGTTACCATGTATGGGTGCTCAGGTTGTGTACTGAACAAGTGTGCCACATCTAAGAGGTCATCGTGTCTGAGTGCCTCTGTGCCCCATGTTCTAATTGTGTATATGAGCAAGGGAGAGTGTAGGGCAAGTGTGCTCTGTGTGTAGGCACCCAGAACAGATGCCTCATTTGGGCTCTAGAAAGCAACTCTAGGCAGAACAACCAGGCCTCATTGTGTGGTTGTCCAAGTAATGCAACATATAATAATGCAAACATCTTTTACTTGAGGAAAGAACATATTTTTCTAATTCTCACAAAGGCATGTATGAACTGGCTGTCCCTCTGGAATAGATACAAGACATGAAGGGAAATAGAAAGTTTAATGGCTGCCCATTGTGCGTAGCATTTTCCCATTGTCCCAAAATTCCTGCTTTAAAAATGGTCCTTTCTTCCCAGCATCCTCTGCTTTCTCTTGATTTTTTCTCAGCTCATCTCAACGCCAAGCACGTCTTCCTTTCTTAGCTCCCACTAAGACTTGCAGAATGGACTGGGTTACTAGATTACCACGGAAGATGACAGTGTTTGGTCAAACAATTAGTCCAATGACTTCCTTCCACACAGGCGGTTCTGGACTAACAGGAAGGAGACTGAATTTGACTGGGACACAGGCTGTCGATTCCCTGAACCTCGCTGAGCTGCGGTGCCGGTGCTGTAACAGGAGGAAAAATAATTGTCTCCCAAGTTTTCTGTTCTGAGACGCCCGGGTAGTCTTGCTTGACGATATGCTTAAGTCGACTCGTCAACTCGGTCAGAGTCCATTCCAGCAACCCAGACGCCTGTGTCCCAGCATGCTCAGGAGCCCAGCACGTTTTTGACAGACGTGGCTCGTCCTCAGAAGGGCCTCTAGATTCCCACTTGTACAGTATAATTTTTCTTCACCTAAACTTTAAATTTTCAAGGTATTAGTTACCTCATCAATCCAGACTAAACTCAGTAGACATTTCACTAAAAAGAATAGAGACAAAGAATATCACTTCCCTGATCCTGTTCAGCAATTTTCAAGCCGCTTGGGCCTCCTGTGGGGGGCCTTCATGCTTGGTTTGTTTATGCTCTCAGATGAATCCTCAGTGTGTTTTGAGGTGTTTATTCCAGTGGTTAAATTTGAAGAGGTGAAGAAAAGTCAAACTCTCCCCAATATTGCCTAGGAGGAGTCTAAAATAATTGGTACACATTGAAAAATCTCTTATATCTGAGAGAGGTAGAGACGGTTCCGTTGGTTCATAACAGCAGAATTTTTGAGAATTCTGGGCCAAAGAAACTAAAGATTAAATTTGCTTTTCCTCCAAAGGTAAAGGTGCTGAGGTTTTTTCTTAGCATGCATAGCATGTATTATTTTGTAATATAATTGCCCACTTAAACTTTTGCTTCATATTTCTTCATTCCCTTAACCAAGTCCCAGACATAATAGCTAAAATTAGTGGATCATCTTTCTGAAATTATACATTTTAATTATGATTATTTGATAAGCATTTCAGACGTACTCACTCATATATCGCATAAAATCAGAAATAAGTGTGTATATCAATAGCAGTTTAATCCCAAATGGAGGCTTTATTTAAACTATCGAGGCCTTGATTACAGGGGCTTCGAGATTAGAAATGAGATTTACAAGTGGCTAGAGGGAAATATTTAAATATCTTTGCCAGAGCAAATTATAGTCATTTTTAAAAGACTTAAAATATAAGTGAACTGAGAATTTCATCTAAGATATCCTATTACCAAATTATGCTTTTTTTGTAGTCACCTCTTCAGCTACTTAGAAAGCAGACCAAAAGCAAGGAACATCTATTTTGCATTTTACAGCTAGTAAAGTAAGCCTCTTGTGGAAAACATGAGTGCCAAATAATTTCCTCTTTGAAATTCCATATTAAATTGAGGGTGGACTTTTGGCCATGTGCTAAAAGAACCAAATAAATTTAGTTTCGAAATGTGTTTGGTTCAAAAACAATGCTGATGAGTTAACTATGGAGTATTGGATAGTAATCCCTGATACAGCCATATGTGTCTTTCAAATTCAGGAGTCCACATGCTCTAGTTCCCACTACCACCTGATGGCATTTCCCACAGTTCAGGGCCGTGTCCTCACACTGCCCAGCAGGGTCCTGACTCAGGATCTGTGTACTTGCTATTTCTGCTTCCTGGAATTCTCTCTTCCAGAAAGTTGTATATCTGGCCCACTTACTTTGTGGAAGTCTCTGTTCAAATGTCATGTCATCAGAGGTCTTTCTGAGTCACTCCAAAAACCAAGGAGCAGCCCCTCATCCCAGCATTTCCCATCATCCCTTGTCTACCTTGTTTTCCACAGCATTGATTGCCATATGATAGATTATGTAGTTACTTGGCTTTTGATGTTATTGTCCATCTGTCCCCAACTCTCTCTCTCACTCCAACTAGAGCTGAGACTTACCTGTTCTTTTGTATTGTTGTATCTCCTGTGCCTGCAAGTATTTGTTGAATGAATGGGTTCAATTCAACAGATATTTATTAAGCATTCACTAAAAATCAGGCATTGTTAGGTGGTACAGGAGTTAAAAGCTGAGTTTCAGGTTGCCTAGGATAAAGAGCAATAATTCAAACACAGAGGAAAATAAGAAAAATATCATAAGAAGAGTCCACTCAAAGTGCCATGTATATCAGAGAAGAGAACTTGGATCAGGCAAGTAGCAAAAAGGCTAATGGAAGGAGATAGCGTTTCCAGAGGGACCATGAAGATTAGGCGGGGAGAGCTTTTGCTGGTGGAGGTAATAAGGGAGGATGTTTTGGGGATGAACAAATTTGAGCCCAAACAGAGAGAAAGGAGTGTTGTTTGGGTTTGAGAAGGAACATTTGAGTGAGGCCTAGGCTTATGTGTGGAAGAGTAGACTAGAGGGTGATGAAAGAGAGGCTGGGAATCCATTGTGTGGTGCCCTGTGTCAGCCTGGAAAATGGAAAATTATCAAGCGAGATGGAGACAGTGCAGATTTCTGAGGAGTGACGTGATAAAGGCTGAGCTATGGGAAAATGGCAGTGGTGTATGCAGTGGATCAGAGGAGAGACAGTAAAGCCGAACTAGGAGTCTGTTGCTTTTCCTTAGAGCAGAGAGGCTGTGGCCTGAAAAGGAGGTGGAGATAATCACAAGGATTTGGCCTTGGAAAGAAAGGGATAGGAGGGAGCTAAGAAGAAATTGATGGCTTCAAGCTTGCATAACTGGGAGAATCATGTTGCCATTTATTACTTTCCTGTAAGTATTCTATTACTTGCAGCAAAGTAAGAGGGAAGACCTGATTTGGAGGGTGAGCTGGTAAGCTTATGTAGGGACATTAAGATATGGTTGGGATATCCAGGCAGATGGGCTATCAAGGCATTTTGAAATGTGAGACAGGCCCTGAAGAGAGAGGTGGGAGCTAGAGATAGGGACTCAGACATTAAGTGCCTGGAGCAGACTGGTGAGGTAGTCAGTGGGTTGACACAGCTGAAAACGAAGATGCAGGAGAAGGAGCCAAGGAGACCCCAGTATGGAGGAATGTATGGAGGGAAGGAGAAAAGAGCTCCGGGGCAGGAGACAGAGGGTCCTAGAGAGCAAAATCACAGACAACATGGGTGCAGAGAAAGTGTGGGTGGTCAAGAGACTCAGGACTGCCATCACTGTGAAAAAGATGAAAACAAGAAGAGTATCCCACTGTCATAAGTTTAACTTTATTGGTCACCAGTTGCAGCACAGTGGGTGTCTAGAATGGTGGAAGTAAACTCAAAGAGTAAGTAATTAAGGAGAACACAGATTAAAGCAAGTGGAAATACAAATTACAGGTCATTTTTCAAGAAATGTTGTACTCAAAGGAAAGAGGAAAATAAGGTGGTGCCAGAATGGTAGAGAGAGATGTTTGAAGAGAGGAGAGAAGTCTATCTGTCACTAGATGCAGAACAATCATTAATCTGGTACCAAAGCCCTTCCATTTTATTTTGCCAACAACCCTGGGAATGTAATCGGACTAGGATTGTATCCTCCTCTGACAGATGAGAACAAGGATGCTAAGCAGGGTGAAATGATAAGCAAGGTCACTCATTCATTCATTCATTCAGCATGTCATGTCCAATACCAACTGTATACCAGGCACTGTGCCAAGGGCACGAGATTCATTGATAAATAAAGTACAGTCTCTTCCCTGATTGGACTTACATTCTGGGAGAGCCAGATAACACACACATGTATACACACCTGTGCACACACACATACACACAACAAACTACTAAACTGTGTCAGGGCTGTGAAGATAATAAGAGACTGCAATAGGGGCTCAAAAGGGAAAACTTCCTCAGATAATGTGATCTCCCTTCTCTGAAAAAGTGACATTTATGTAGGGAACTGAAGGGTGAGGAGGCCCTGGGGTCGGGAAAGTGAATGGCCAGAGAGAAAACAGCGTAAATAATCACTGAAAGGTGAAGAGATCCTTGAAGTCTGGGGACCCGGAAGGGAAGACAGCCTGCCTGGAGTTTGGTGAACACGCGGGAGGGCAGCACAGGATGCAGCTGGAGGGAGAGGAGGACCACAAAGGGCCTTACTGGGCAGGGGAGTTGGGCTTTCTGTTAAGTACAATGGAAAGCCGTGAATGTGTTTTTAAGCAAGGGAGTGACATCCAGTTTATGTTTCAAGAAGACCGTTCTTTTGTCCACAACTAGAAAGAGCTGTAGAGGGAACGGTGGCAAGAAGGAAGTGCGAGGAGAGGAGTTAGGAGGCTCCAGCAGGCTTCCCTGAGAGAGGGAACGGGGGCTGGCCGAGGGCCGGGCAGTGGAGAGAGTGAAAAGGGAAATAGTTCAAGATATGCTTTACAAGTAGAATTAATACAAGGTATCAGTCATTTGCCTATTGGGGAAGGCAAGGAAAGAAAGTGGAAGCTGACTCCTAAGCTTGAATTCTGGGCAAATGGTGGGTCCCTTTACCATGTGGGAGAGGAGGGGAAGGAGGGCAGCTTTGCAGAACGGGGATCCAGAGGGCCATTTGGGAGCCACGTTAAAAGACAGTTTGGCAGTTTCTTACAAAACTAAACGTACTTTTACCATACAATCCAGCCATCACACTGCTTGGTATCTACCCAAATGTGTTGAAAACTTATGTCCACACAAAAACCTGCACTCAGATGTTTATAGCGGTTTATTCATAATTGCCAAAGCTGGGAAGCAGCCAAGATGTCCTTTAGTAAGTGAGTGGATAGATAAGCTGTGGTACATCCAGTCAATGAAATATCATTCAGCACTAAAAGGAAATGAGCTACCAAGATCCAAAAAAGATGCGGAAGAAGCTTAAATGCGTATTATTAAGTGAAAGAAGCCAATCTGGAAAGGCTACATACCATATGGTTCCAACCGTATGACATTCTAGAAAAGGCAGAACTGCAGAGACAATAAAAAGATCAGTGGGTGCCAGACATGGAGGTGGTGTGGGGAGAGATGAATAGGCGGAGTGCAGAGGATTTTCAGGGCAGTGGAAATACTCTGTATGATACTATAATGTCATTGTACATTTGTGCAAACTTTTATAAGGTACAAGATCAAGAGTGAACCCAAAGGTAAACTTCGGACTTTGGGTGATTGTGTCAATGTAGATTCATCAATTATAACAAACGTACCCCTCTGGTAAGGGATATCGATAATGCGGGAGACTGTGCATGTGTGGGGGCAGAGGATATATCGGAAATCTCTCCCTTCCTCTCAATTTTGCTGTAAACCTAAAATTTGTCCTAAAAATAAAGTCAATTTAAAAAAACTAAACGGGCCATTTGGGATATGTTAAGTTTGAGAAGACTTGAGACGTCCAAGTGGAGATGTAAACAAAGGAGTGACATATTTGAGTCTGGAGATCAGAGGAACAATCTGGTGTGGAGAGAGACATTTGAGAGAGGTTGACATAAAGAGGATAGTTAAAACCATGAACATGGTTGGGAACACTCAACAAAGAGAGGAGTGGAGGGTGTGAGAATGAGTCGTGGTGTTCTCCCATACTGGAGGCCACGGAGAGGAGTCTGGGCAGGACCTGAGAGGGAACTGCATTGGGAGGAAAATCAGCATGAGGATGCTAATGCAGATCTCTAGACTCCACCTTCAAGGTTCCTCCCTCTAAATCCTGTCCATTGCTTGCTTCATTACGCAGATATACTTAGGAACCAATTATATGGCTGAATCTTAAACTGTGCTCACAATCCTGCCTGCTAACACCCACTTGAGCTTTTAGATTGGCAGCCATTGTGTGGCTTGGAACGTTTTTGGATCATAGGCTATTGGAAAACCTCAGTGAAGTGACCAATACACAGAATGTCATTCTCTTTCTCTCTCTGTCTCGCTTGTCATATCCTCTCTTCCCCCACCCCATCATACACAGTCCCAAAGCCTCTATTTCCACACGTCATACACCTGACATGAGGACCCCATCCTAGTGCCTTCAGATTAGTTTGAGAGGAAGGCCATTAGGTTCCCAGAAAGTTCCCCCAAATCTGGCTTTAGGGACCTACGCAACTCAGAATGAGCACATACATCAGGCAAGGGATCTTACTTCTGTTGGAATAAATTAAAAAACAGAGAGAACATTTCCCTGAATGGGTTCATCGTATTCCTAGAACTGGCTCATGATGTTTGGGGTTTTACTAAACAGGGCTGTTCATCCCACAGACGGGAATATTTGTTCCTTTTGATGCCTGTGAGTTGGACGTCATCCTGGGCTGGAGGGCCAAGTGGAGAGCTTCCTGCCGTCTCGCTGGCACAGTTGTAGGTCTGCACAGAGCTGGCGGAGCTGGAGGAACCCGCTTTAGTTTTAGTTTACATTCTCACCCGCCAGTACTATATGTGTTGAAGAAGCACTTTCCATATTGAGGCACCATATGAACGTGTGAAACACCAGCATGTGAGGGAAGTGTGAGTCTGGGTAGCGATTGTGCTGTTCCTTTTAAAGATGCTCACGCTACAAAGCAGGCGAGCTAAACATTGCGCCCATTCTGCCTGCTTGCTACAGCAGTAAGCTCTTAGCTGGCTTTGAAGGTGACAGTAAAACTGCTAAAGGGGACTTTGAATACCCTGGTGATATTTAGTGTCAAAGAGAGTCTTGTTTGTTTCTTTTTCATAGGTATCTGATGTGCATTAAGGAAGTGGACTAGGATTAAATTTTATTGATTTGATTTTTCGTGGAATGGAATTTAAATAAATTGACAGACTGAATACAAATAATCTACATGCAATTTCTACTCTTTTGGATCAAATGTTTTATTCGAGTTTTGTTTCCATGACATCAGACTTCAAACTAACACACAGCAGACAGTAACTGCAGTACTCAATATGGGAATATGCCTGTATCAGAAGGAATTTTGGTAGAATCCTGTGGCTGAGATTGATTTCAGTGAAAGCAGAGACTGTGTCGATGTGGAAAATGTTATATATATATATTTATTTTTTAAAAAACAGCACAAAGTTATTCAATAACAATGACACATTCCTATAATGGAGAAAGAAAATACATCAGCAAAAGCCATGCTAATAAAATATGGCACCTCCTCCTTCACTTTAAAAGAATGCACACTTAAATTTTAATAGTTAAATATGATTTGCAGTTACTCAAATTGGTTGTGCTTTAATAAAAACTTTTATAACTCCTGATTAATTTTTTCTTTTGGTTGAAACACAATATTTGTGCTCCATTTTGGCAGATATGAATGCTGCTGTTTCAAGTGTAAGAAGAGAAACCTCCAGAACATATTATAAATTGACTGGCCTCAGAATCAGGGGGATGATTAGATTGCTGAGTTTCCTGCTGAGTGGAACCTGCTTGTTTTGTAATACTGTTGTTATGAGTCGGAGATTCAAACAGAACATGTAGGTCCAATTCAATAGCTCAGCATTGTTGATCTGCTTTTTATTGATTTTTCATCTGCTCAAATCTAGAGTTCTTGGTAGGTTTCAGGAATGCTGTAGCCAAAGGTGCAGTGGAGGCGTTTTAATTAGAAATGCATTGTTTTCACTGAAATAATGTGAGCTGTTTTGTTGCATTTTGACTTGGCTTTACCACATTCACGAAGTAGGTTTTTTCCGTTAAGGAAGAAAGTTCTCTTTGTGCAAGGCAAAGTCAGAGTAATAAGGGCATATGGATTTTGTGTCTGAGCATCACTGAAGACAGTGACTTTCCCCATGTACGTTTGTTTCATGGACAGGTAAACAATCTCATATTAAATATGGAGACATGTTGCCTATAAATTTTGAACCCATTATTTGCCTGATCAATTTTTCATAGCTTTTCTGTTTTACATTACTAAATAATCACCTTATGATACTTGGGGAGAAAATTGCTAAACATTTTTATGCCGTTTGAAATTACTGTCTAAAATCCAGTTATATTTCCTTTTTTCCTTCCTCATCATTGCCTCTGTTAATTTTTCTGCAGGATCCATTGAACAGTATACAGTGACATTGTAAGTGGGTTGTACTTCCTCACATCAGTGCCTTGTTAATACCGTTCATTAATCTAGAACCTTGAGCTTGTTCAGAGATGGTTAGATATTCCATATTTCCATGGAGTTTTTGGGAAGGGTGACAGCTTACTTACTGCTTCTGCAACCAGACCTCGTTGGTTGTCATGTCATTTTTAATACTGATGAAATGGAAGGGCATGCACGTGAACTTGGAGGCTTTGAAGGCAGGAAGAGAGGCCCGTTGGCACACAGGCAACGCACACAGTCATTCCATCACCCCGCACTGTGCTGGAACAAATCGAATCTTCTTGTGTTTGTTTTAGCTCCTTGTTTGTTTTCTGTACCTGGCAGAGAATGAGTTCATGTTCAGGAACAAGCTCCTCTCCTGGAGAGCTTCAGAGGCTGCGGCCAGTAGCACCCTGAGGTCCGGGAACCCTGAAGCATATTGATTCTTGAGACCAGTTACAGCTGGCCTGAAGTGCTGGACCCCTACCTAGTTTGTGGAGCATAAACACAGCTCTTCATTGCAACAGCAGCAACTGCATTTCCTCATCTGCTCTACGTTTTCCTTTCTCTTAAGCTCAGCACAGATTCCTCAACTCTACCATGACTTCAAGTATAAGCCACAGACACCTTCAGCAGCAACGTATTTTGATACCTAGAAAAAGTTATTACCAACAAATCCTCCAAAATTCAAATGAAAATTGCTGCAAATAGAAAAGTCATTTCTTTGATATTTCCAAAACCAGTCCTCTTGCTGCATTTACTGTAAGAGATGAATATTTAAAGTTGTTTTTTTTCTCATTGCCTAATGAGGGATGCAGAGAAGAGACTGACTCAGTATTGTTTTAGGGGTTAAGACTAGAGCCAAGGTGTCCAGAACTGAGACTAGTCTGTGGGAGTCCTTCATGGAACAAGACTGTGCAAGGTCTCTAGACGGTGTTGGCCAATGGAATTTTCTGGATGAGGAAATGTTCTGTTTTGTGCAGTCTAACATGCTAGGTTCTAGTGATATGTGGCTATTGGGTACTAGGAATGTGGCTAGTACAACTGAGGAACTGAATTTTAAATTTAATTTAATTAATTTAAATAGCCAAATGTGACCACCGGATACCATGTTAAACAGTGCAGCTCTAACATCACACAAATTTTAAAGCTCCTTTAAATAAACATCCTGAGTTATTCTGGTCACCTTCCGAGGACAAGCATGATAAACATTTTTTATTAGTAAGAGCAATAATACTTTAGTCTTAACTAAAATACTTTATTCTTTCTGAAGCCCTTAAGCATTGCTTGTGGGACTAAATGGCTAAGCATATTAATTTATAAGACAAAAGCATTGTCAGTATTTACGTATTACCATATCTGGCTGAAAATGTTTGTCAGCGTATGTGTGTGCGTGTGCGTGTGTTTTAATTATCTCTGCTGAGATGTGCACCTATCCACATGTATGGTATGTGTAAACTAAACGTCCAAGTTGTTGACCAAGTTTTTTTTTTTCCACCCAGCTTTTTTGAAATTACGTAAACCGTGTGCTGTATGTTGCCAAAACTACTGGAAATGGGTCAACTAGGCTGAAATTTGAGTTTTTCTTGGGGTTATGTCAAGAAAGTCCTATAGTCAAAGTGCTCTGCACACCTTCAGAGGCGTTCCCCAGCAGGGTGATGGTTGCACTCACTCAGGGGTCTGTGCCGCCTTCCATGTGGACGTGTCACCCCACTCACAGTAACAGGGGCTTCAGCTGGCATATAGATGGAGAGGAAAGCCCTAATTAGTGGCGAGAACTCTTATCCCCCCAGGGTGATAACACCTCGGAAAGATTTTAATGTTGCTGGGATAATAGGTGCATCTTTAAATTTTTTTAAACAATGCACAGTTGGCACACAATCGAGCATGAGATTTATATCCTTATAGCTGCCACAGGTAAAATGTTTTTACTAATGGAGTCTGGCTCTGAATCTGATAAGAGCTGGTAGAGGGAGATGCGCTTCTTTTTGTTTACTTAAGGGTCTGTGAATGTTTCTCTCATGCGAAGAGGAGAGTTGCTTTTTCTTTTTTTCTACCCAGGATGGTAATTATTCCACAAAGCTTTGTAGAAGATCTCAGCGAAGGACCAATATTTAAAGCAGTGGCCTTTCATCCCTTTTAGAATGTAATATGCAAATAGGACGTTCATTGGACAAGGTTTGGCTCCTCTTGGTACTGGAAGGGACACGGACTGAAGCAGGGAGCTCCTGTCCACGGCAGTGTGTTATTGATGAGCTGGCATTTGCCCTGTGGTCCTCCCAGAGGATTGCTTACATCTATTACTCACACACATCGATTGGTTAATTTGATAATTCTATCACCAATCGGCTGGTGTCTGACCTTTCGCCATGGCAATGATGGCAGGCTCTTCATTTTTACATTGCAGACCAGTTAGATTGACCTTTTTGAGGAGAATGTCAAGGTATCCCTTGATCTTAACCTGTCACTATATTTGTTAGAACCACACTGTCCCTTAACCTTGATTTATGGTCTTTCAACACTCAGGATATGCATTTTGTTTGTTTTAAAAATTCCTCCTAAAATATGTTGATCTGAGGAGCGGAGCTGTACAATGAAAGCTGCATTCTTACCACATGAGCTTTGTGCTCAGAAACCATCAGCTGCTCTGTTTTTCTTTGATTTGACAAGTCAGTTTACACTTCCCAGGAAACTTCTCATCATCATTATGGTGGCAAATTGAAATGTGAGCCCTATTTTTGGGATGTTTTCTGAACTTGCTTTCTTCTACCCCCTCACAAACGGATGAAACTGGTAAAACCTGTTTAAATACCTTCTGAAAATCAGGGGAAGGTGTGGTGGTCAAGTTCTGTTTGCACTTCTAGTTTTTCCTTCCTTTTTTCACCCTCCTAATGTATACTCTTGCCAGAGGGAAGAAATTGTCTTGTCTGTGGGTTGCTCCTTGGGGAGCTGTACAAGGGCATCGTTCTGTGACAATGAAACCGTAGATTTGCTCTTCAGTTCAACTAGAGGCCGAACGTAAGGGAACTTTCTCACCAGTCTTTCCATGTGTGTTTGTCCACCCACATGTTGTGTCCACGCAAACACATGGACGCTTCTCCCGACGTGCTCCACGGTACCTCGGCCTGCTGGGAGAGGAGAGCAAAGAGATGGTATATAATTAAGGCTCTGTCATTATCTAGCTGTAAATAGAGGGAGGAGCTAGCCCCTTCGCTTCCCTGTGACTAAAAACCAGCCAAACCAATTTCACTAAAATTTAGTAAAATGAAAACTGTGCTCCCAGGATGAGAAGTTGCATGCCAAATTTCGGCTTGAAGCGAATTTAAATGGCTGAGTGATAAACCTTTCATAAAGGATGTTTTGTCACTCACTAAAGATAAAAAGGCTCCTTTTTTGAAAAGGAAATTATCTAGGCACATAGTCTTTAGCGGGGATTGTTGCCATTTATTTAAAGAAAACACAATTTTAAATGACTGGGTTTTTGAGGACTGAAAGCAGCAACTGTGTCTGAGCAGTAATTATGTTTCATAATTTTGTTTAGCAAGTATTACATATTATATGAATAGCATCATCGTAAAAATGATTAGCATTCATACTATGCAAAATTCCGCATATTAAGGGCTCCACAGTAGTGTCCTACATACAATACATTGTAATGGCTCCAAATTGTATTGTGTCAGTCAGAGCACCGTGTTCCCATGGCCTGCCCCGGAGCCCCACTCAGTCCCAGAGCTAAGCACAGGCCTCCACTTCACACCACGCACCAGCAGAACGGGCACTTCCACAACAGCCTCAGAGAAACCCCCAAAGTTGAAGCAATGGTTCCATCCATGATATGCCTGTTTTTTATCTATTCTGCAGCCTAGAAAAATACCTTAGTCCTGCTATGTCCATTCATCAGTGTAGATGCCATGTTGGGGTGCGAAACCGAAGACGTAGTCCATCCATTCCGCACAGGACCCCTTATTGTCTGTGACCTCTCTGCCTTACGTCTTGCATTTGGAGGCTCAGTGTCTCCAAACCGCTTCCCAACTTGGGGATCAGGTTGTGAAGCTAGACGAGTGATGTTGCAGCTGGGGACCCGCAAAGTCGAGAATGGAACTGGGGTCAGACCTGCGCCTGCAGGGACCCAACCTCTGGGGGAGATGTGATCTGAGAGATGCAAAGTTTCGCATCACAAACATGCTTACACAATAAAAGCCACTTTTATCGCTACAACTGTTGTTTAAAAACATGGGTATGCCCTTCTGCTTTTGTAATTTGTTCTTTACAGTGAACAACATTTCTTATAAAGTCAAAAATTAATATGAAAGATAGATATATATATGCATGGACGGATAGATATACAGATGAAAGAGATAGCTGTGATGGGTAAAGAAGTTGTGTAATCACACCGGGAAAAAAATCTTTTAAGGATATGAACCCTGTGGGAAGAGCCCTGAAACAATGATGGTCTCCATACTTAAAACTTACCTAGAAATTTAACTTCCCAGAAAAATATTACTGAAAAGAACAGTGTGTCCAGGCTTGATTCCTGTCCAGAATCAGACCTCAGAGACTCTCAGGACTCTTTTGGTTTGACTCTATAAATGGGTCCCCAGCAAAACTAGAAAACTAAATTGGAAACCTGCCAGTACACTAACTCTCTTTTGTAAATGCTGCCCAAATCCTAGAGGGTGAATTTCAAGCCTTAACCATTTTTAAAAACAAATAAAGAGGGAGAGGATAAAACACATCTAGACTCCTGTCGTCCCACAGCACTTAAAGGCATAGCTTCGTTATACCACCTCAACCAACTGGAGGAAGAGAGCGCGATCCTCTGAGATCACCTGTAAGGGACAACGTAACTTCAAGTCTGGCAGTTCTCAGTGACCCTGTGCCTGGCTGCCGGGGGAAGCTCTATCAGCATGTTTTGTTGTGGGTTTTTTTGCTGAGTTCTTTTTTTTTTTTTAAGATATGCTTTTTGGTGAGGAAGATTAGCCCTGAGCTAACATTTGTCGCCAATCTTCCTCTTTTTTTTTTTTTCTCCCCAAAGCCCCAGTAAATAGTTGGATATCCTAGTTGTAGGTCATTTTATTTCTTCCATGTGGGATCCGCCACAGCATGGCTTAATGAGCGGTGTTTATGTCCTCGCCCAGGATCCAAACTGGCAAACCCCAGGCCGCTCAAGTGGAGCACACAAACTTAACCACTCGGCCATCGGGCCGGCCCCCCAATGTCAGCATGTTTTTGATCTGAGTGTGCCTGTTGATTAGCTTAAATCTGGCATTTACCTATGGCACTGGAGTTTTAACCAATTAAAATAGAGACCTTTTAATCTGTTATTCATAATGCGCATCCATCCAATATTAGTAACAATATTTGCAGGCTGGATGGGGTCCCAGTACCCTTGAACATGCCAATCCTTCTCCTGTCTGGGTGCTTTCTTTCTTATTTTTCTTCATTTCCCTCTATTTTCAACAGTTTTTCTCTGGCAGCCTTCTCACAGCAAGGCGTAGAAAGAAAAATGCCTCTTCTATGCTTATTTTCTCCTCAGCCCATCTCCAGTCTCTGTTTTGCTTCTGTCTTAAGAAGTCTGAACAGAAGAAAATAAAGGAACCAAGGGCTCGCTGTGTTTCTCGGACATTCTCCCCATTGTTACTGTCCTCCCTCACTGATTTCTTATGATAGTGTAGCTTCAGGGTCACAACACCACACACAACACAAAAACAAAAAGGGTCCTGTGTCTTCATGATTATTCTGCAGAGGAAGAGAGTTTGAGGAAGGCACCTAACAGTTTGGAGCTGAGCGGTCACTGAGCTATCCATAACCAATCAAATCCACAGAGTCTGAGTTGGGATTTTTCTTTTAAGAAATGCAATACCACATAAGGGAGATTCACTTTTTAAATCTAGGAAGTGGATGGAAGAAAAGGTTTTTAAGAATCCCAAGCAGTGGCATTTTTAGTTTGAAGCTTGTGTATCTCTGCACGTCAAGCTGTGTGAATCTCCCCATGGGATATTTTTCAAAGTAGGTTTCTCTGCCCTGAGAAGAGGATACGGGATCAGGAAAGACCCTTTAGCCTGGTGTTCCACATCTCGTCGAAGAAGCCAAACCATTCAGAGACGGGCCTAGGTGAACCAGGTGTGGTTTTCACTTAACATGAAGATGACCCAAACGATCAGGGCTAATGGAAGGTTTTAGTCTTTGGGGCACTTTGTCTGAGACCAAGTTGTTGTTTTTACTTCCATCAAGATAATAGTTACCAGAGGGGAATGTAGCTTGATTCATAGAAACACTGTGTAAACTTCCTCAGATAGGATTCTTGTCTGACCGGGCTGTTAGTTACATCAGCTGTTTTCAACTCCCCTTGTGAACTGTAACATTTTGAGACAAAACCATGTGGGACAGTGTAATCACAAGCAGAATTTGTTGTTTTTTTTTTGTAAAATATGATCTCCAAGCACATTTAAGTGATGATCTGAACTAGATATAAATGTAAGCCATGAAAAGGGAAAGGCTATCAGGCCAGTGTCAGAGCTGTGTGGGCTCCCACAGGCCACTCGGCCCCCGAAGGATATTAAACACACAAATGCAAATGGCTGAATATTTCACAAGGTTAGAATATGCTTCTCTGCTAATGGGAATAATTTATAAAATAAATATTTTAGATGTATATTTTTTTAAATGTGGATACTAAAAATTTTTTCTCTTTGATTTACATCAAGAGAAATTATTTCTGTGATTCCAAAATTTAATGTTAGCTACTGGAAGACATATCAATATATTATTTTATATCTCCTTAAAAATAGATTCTTATAAAAATGATGTAAAGTAAAATGTGTGCTGGACATGCCCCATATGGCCATCCTCTCTACTAGGGACTATTTTAATGAAGATTTTCTTTATGTAGAAAACAAAAAGTGAAACAGTGAATCTGAACGCTAAAGTTAACCATAAAAGGAATAACATGCCTCTTTATAGTGGCAGCCTGAAAGGTCAGCGGCTCAGTAATATGTATTTTGCATAATATGTAAATAAGTTGATTTATTGTCTATGAGGGGTAATAGTATTAAGGTGAATTTGAAATCCAAGGCTGTTATTCTCCTTAAAATGTAGTATTTTCTTCAAAGGTGATAATAGGTCCTACTAAATCTTGACCACTCTCCTTTACAACAAGAGAGCACACTGCAACCTCCCAGATCCCACACTCTCCTTTTTCCTCCCACCAGGTTTTTTGAACATGATCTTCCAGATTCCTGTTGCTTGTTTTGTATTGGTCTCCTCTCTAGAATCCATGCTTCTTTAGCCTCAGAAAATGGCTCCTGTGTCTAGATTTCAGGTTCATGACTAGAGTGTTAACAGTCTTGAGCCCTTTCTGAACCTCAGGAGCGCGCACAGCCCATAGCAGCTGTGCGAGGGAAGGCACGCTCTCTTAAGACCCCCCCCAAGGAAACTAGGTGTCAATTTCTGATTTCTATGTTGGACTTTCATGTGCTGGGTGTCACAGTCTCTAGAATTTGTATGTCACAAAGCAAGGAGACAACTGTACCGGGGACTTTCTCTGGAGCACATTTATATATTAAATGATAAGTGAGTCATCATTCAGGGAAAGGATTAAGTGAATAAACCCTCTAATGAGCTGCACTATCATTATTTCATCTAATTCATCCAATTGCTCCCCGTCTAAAAATTAATTTCAAGTCATGAGGGTAATAGAAGAAAATAAAATATTATTTATAGATTCCCAAATCTATAATAGCATTAAAAGTTATCTTTGCATTTACTCTAACACCACAAGTAAAATAGACTAAAAAGTCTAATAAATAAAAGACTCGCAGGTGAAGGTAGTGGGAATACTGGGGTGATATGCCCAAAAGCATCTCTTTTTTTCTTTTGCTTTCTATCGGTCTCTAACTCTAGTTTAAGTGCAGTCTCCTTTTTTTTTTTTGTTTTTTAACACTTTGTCTTTCTCCTCCCTTTTCTTCTTTACCGTTCTCCATGGAGAAGGATCTTTACCTTTGGTTAGATCCCTGGCATTCCAATCTAGGTTTCTAGTCATCACTTTCCTTGCTGTCAGCCAAAGCTGAGTTCTTGTTCCACCTCCATTACGGAGAGCTCTGATCTGACCTCACTTCTGCTCCCTGTTCAACACAGCTCTGTTCACTTCTGAAGGAGCCTTACTTTATCTTTGGTTTTGTGTGTTTTCTTTCTCTGCACAAAATTAATGATTGCAAAGCCAAATTCTGTCTTTGTTTTCCAGAGAACTCCCTACAAATAGACTCCTTCTCTATACCTCTTCTTCTCCCTGTCAGCAAATAAGTCATTGTTTTGCTTTCTCAACAGTGTCTTCTGCAACACTTCTTTTTACTGACTATACCATCTCCAAGCTTCTTTCCTTAAATCTTCATAATGTCATTTGATAAAACCTTTTTCTCTGTTTCCTTCTTTCTTTCAGTCCTAGCCTAATAACTTACCCTGAGCTGTCTCTCCCCCCATAAAAGCTACTTCTGCTTCTTACCAATCTGTCTTCTGTACTACACACTGAGCCACCAATTTGGGGTCTCGATTAAAGTAAGAACATCTCATCCAGGAATTATGGAAACTTCGAGGAACATGGAAGGATCTACTCCAAACTCAGCTACTCACAAGGCAGCAACAGTATTTATACCCTCTTTGTCACCATCTTGTGCATGAGCTATAATTCAAGCAATCATTTCAACAAATAATATGCACTAAACTCTCTCAAGATTTATTTTTTGTAAAATTTCTACAGATATCGGAATATAACCAGGAATATGCATAAAATGATGGCAGAAAAGAATGCTAATGTAAAAACAAAAAGAGCTGGCTTTATCTCCTTAAAGAGATAAGTATGGCATTGACTAGTCTATATAACAATATCAACGATTACAATAATACCTGTAATACATAATGCACACTATGTAATACTATAATAATAGACATAGACATTGTAAATGGTTTGAGTTTCCATGCCAGTTAAGCTGCTTACTAACTCAGACAAGATACTTACTCTTATAATGAGAATGATAATGCTTATGCCATCTAACCGTTTCAGGGATTAGACATAATGTATGAAAAACATATTGGGTATGTGGTAGTTGCTCAATAAGTAATCAAAAAGAAAATAACAAGACCTTAATTGGTAAGATAGAATGATACCTTTGGATTCCATGGCTCCAGTATATTTAATGCAACCCAGTGACACAGAGCTTCACAGACCACGTTGTGCTATTTCTTGCTGCTTTGTAAAAAAGGACATGGTAATGGGGCAGAACCTTATGTCCTTATATAGAGATTATTGAGCCTAGTTAAAAAAAAGTGCTTCTTGAAAAAAATGCAGGTTCCAGAAAGCCTGATGGGAAGTACAACTTGACACATGGGAAAAATTTGCCCCTGCCAGAAAAGACAAATTGAAGGGGAACCTGGAAGAGGGAGTTACTCCCAACTGAATCTTTTTCCTATTCTGCTTCGTTCATCTTTTTTTCTTTATCTTTCATTGTCTCCTTTTAGAGGGAAAATTTATATTGATGTGCAAGGAAACATTCATAATGCAATAGGGAAGGACTAATCGTTCTGTTGTAAGCTGGTTGGTGGAAAGGAGACCTCAACATTTTTGCATAAGGTCCCATGCACAACAGTCTTACCTAGATATTGTTATCTAGTTATTATTCCAGGGTTGCAAAAATAGATCTCAATCCAAAACTATGCTGTTATCCACACCACATAGAGTGTCAACTGTTGCTTCCGAAAATTTCCATGCAGAAGGTATGGAAAAGCTTAGCAGCACTCATGCCTTAGGTTTAATCTTTTTAGGGGAGAAAGCTACCAGTGGATCTTGAGTTCCATGCTTGATCATAAATGAAAGCCCAATTCTATGTAGAATGGATTGAACAGACTGCCATCTTGCATTCCTCTTTGAACTGACTTACATTGTGTGGCCTTTTTCTTATGTTGTGTATTATTGTGCTTGGCAGAAGATTTTTATACTGCACATGCTTTGAAGAGTTCGCAAATACCATAGAATTTGTAATGCATTTACACAACCACCAACAATAAAAGCTGGCATAAGCTTTAAGAAATGTGATTCCCAAGACTTTTATGTTTCTAATTGTATGCAGAACAAACTGGTTTACTTAGCTTCGTTGGCATATGGGATGGAAATTCTCTAACGGTCTCTATGTAACATTTTAAATTGGCTGTCCATTTTAAAGGGTAATAGCCCTTTTGCAACAGGATTAAATGAATTAAATTGTTAGACTTGAAGATTCTATGATTCATTTTTTTTTTCGAGTTGCATCCTTAAGTGCTGATTTAAGCAAATATTTATTCAGCACCTACTGTGTGTTGGCAGTTTTTCTGGTCATCAGGGAAGCACTGGTGAGCATAATAAAGACAGCCTTTGGGAGAATTACAGACAAGTAAACAGACAATTACAATTAGCGTTATGAAAGCAGAACACTAGCATGCCATGGGGTCCTATGAGAGGAACACCCAATAATGCAGACTTGGAAGGAAGCTGACAACTCCGGCGACAGATTAGAATTAGGCAGAAGAAGAAGTGGCAAAAGAAAATGTTCCAAACGAAGGAGAAAACATCTAGGAAAACAAGCCAATAATTTGTTTCTGTCCAAAATAAGTTAAATATTTTAGACAAATGTTTGCCTTCAATGCTTTCAGTATAAATTTTGGAAGTTTAGCAGGAATAGCAAGTTAATATGCATAAGCAGTTATTCAGGTATCAATATCAGAGCATTCTCAGTACTTCTGATAAAAGATTATTAATAACAGGAATATGTATCAGCCAGGAAAATATTGACTCTAGAGAATTAATGTATTTTAACTTCTCAGACTATAATTAAAATTGGTAGCTCAATATAAATATTACAGCCACATAGTAGGTCCTAAATTGATGGTGGTTGAATATTTAATGGAAAGAAGTGGAGAAAAATTGTACACTATCTAGAAAAAAACCCCCAAGTTTCTTCATTCCAACTTTAGCAGTTTCTGTTTTGATACCCCACAGATGTGCTCCTCAGAAAGTTTTGAAGAAATCCTGCTTGCTGGAAATTCACATGAGGTGAAATAGCATATGAGTTATTAAAAGGCCTTTCAGTAGAACTGGGATTAATTTCCATCTCCCTCAGTAGCCCATCTGTACTCCCTTATCACGCAAATGGAGTTTTGGTGAGTGGGTTAAAAATTAGTTACCAAAAATTAAGTTAAAAATAACTGAGCCATACTCAAATCAGCCAGATTTG
Source organism: Equus caballus (assembly GCF_041296265.1). Classification (NCBI taxonomy): domain Eukaryota; kingdom Metazoa; phylum Chordata; class Mammalia; order Perissodactyla; family Equidae; genus Equus; species Equus caballus. Next base: position 184,219,203 of record NC_091684.1, read on the forward strand.
TCTAGTTTATTTATTTATTTATTCAAAATAAGGAAGAAGAATAGGTTTTCCAAATTAGGAAATTTGTATCTCCTTTCTTTCAAAGATATGCAGTTGAACGCAAGTGCACAGTGACATTCAAATAACCTGATGTCTGGTGGCCTCTGAGATTCTTCATGATCAACCTCTCCCACCCAGGCTGCCTCTCTGACTTCATTTCCCACCACCTTATCCCTGGTCCACCTTCTCTGGCTCCCTAGTCTCCTTGCTGTTCGAACACACTAAGCTCCCCCTTCTTCAGACTTTTACATTTCCTTGCTCTCTGTCAAAGTATTTCCTCTACGCCAACATCGATATGCTCTGTCTTCTTTGAACCCTCTGTTCAAATGGCATCTTATGAGAAGCCTTCCCTGGCCACCAAGAATAAAAGAACAACCCCACTGCCTTGCCCTGCCCCTCCCTGTCTTCCCCTTCACCTGGTTTTATGTGTCACCATTACCCTTATTGTCACCTGAAATACTATACACTTATTGTCTGTTTCTCCAAACCAGATATAAACTTTGTAAGGGCAGGAGTTTTGGGTATATTGTTTATTGCTCTGTCCCCTAATCCTATAACAGAGCCTGGCTTGTCATAGGTGTTCAGTAAATATTTGTTGAATTAATGCTCATTGCAGAAGCGGGAAGCATCTTTCCATATATGAATATGACGTTCTGCAATCTATGTTGCTATGTATAAGTGACAGATATTGTCTAAGTGATTAAATGAAAGGATTAAAAGAGAGACTCCTTCCTTATGTTTTATAATTAAATATGTGATTGTTTTGGGGTTGTTTTTACAGTACCAAACTCTCTCCACTAAGTGTTAACAAATAACATATTAGTTATAACATCATAGTCTAACATTTTTCCATACCAACTGGCTTCTACTAAATAAAACAAATCTACTGGTTTTGTATTAATATGATTAAAAGCTATTTTTATGGACAATATCAGTATAAGGTAGGCATCTAGAAGCCACAGGCTATGATCTATTTAACCTTTATCTTATGATTATATTAATTATCAAATATTTATTGACTGTCCTGTCACAAGGGAAAAAACCCCTCAGATCTAGGTAGATTACTGTGTAGGGAGACAATTTCTACCCTATTCCCATACTTGAAGTAGAAACTGTATGGTCTCTATTTTCTTTTTCTTCACACCCCAGAAGTTCATATTTCCAACATTGCTGACTTTGAAAAGTTCCTCCCCTTCAATAGTGAACTTTCCCAAGATCATCATTGAGCATTTTGAATCCAATGATTAGCTTTTAAAGTCTAATCAGGCCAAAGGATATCAACAATAGACTCAAATTGAAAAAAATTAGTTTTTCTGTGAAAGAGCCGTGTCTGCCTCAGCACATGAAGTGCTGACGGTCTAATGTCCATTAGGGACTATGACGTCCATTTTGTGGAATTTGAACCAGTGTGTTGGGGTCCCACACCGTCACTCAGAGATGTAAGAATATTTCTGGTGTATTTGGGATGTTAGAATGGAGAATTATAAGGATAGAGTGCAAAATACTTTGGTTACTGGAGAAAAGTTAACAGAGGAAAAATGTCTTGTCATAGAATTTGCTGCTGTTTGTTTTCCTTTCTGTTTCTAGTAATGTCTATTCATGACCAAATAGAAAGAAATACCTTAGACTGCCATCTTGTGTGGGAATTAAAAGAACTGGGCATTGAAGTAAGTGTAAATATAACTTGAGAATTTTCTGTCTGTTCATTTTTGGCCAATGAAACCTCTTAATATTTTTGGTCTTTTGGCCCCTAAAATGGCCACTCCCTCCTCTTATTCTCTTCCCTGAATTGCTCACACTGTGGTTTCTTCCTAATCACGGTCAGATTGCTCTTCTTATTATCTGACCGATAGTTGGAGGCTATGTAAGTTTTCATCTTCTAAATGGAATTCCAATTCACTTTTAGCCTATTCTCCTTCATTCATTCTGGAATATGCCCCAACCATAGAAAGTGGAATTTCTTTCTAATTTTACAGGGTTCCAATTATCCAGCTCTGTTCTGCACAATTTCTGTGCTTTCTTTGTCTAGTAAATATCAAGATTTACTTTAAAGCCAGGTAATTTTTCTGTGACTATTTTCTTTTGCTTCTGGTTTTGAGTCTGGATTTTGTGTGTATGCGTGTGCTTTCTCTTTACTTGTTCGTGGTGCTCATACATACACGTTTTTCTGGTTGTGATGTGTAATTAGTTTCCATCTTTGGGGTAAGGGGGTGAGTGGGTCTCTGTCGTCTTTAAGACTCGGCCTCCCTCTTCCCCGACTCCTTGACCCCCATGACCACTCTGAGAGGCTGATGTTGCTGCCAAGGGTCTCTTCTGTGAGAACACGAAGCTTGCCATGGAAAAGTTTGCTAAGCTTTCATTCGACTTCCTAGTCTCCATAACATATAATATTGACCTTGTTCCTCCGGGAAGGAGCGGCCTGCATTCAGGTTTCCAGGCTTCCTATGCTATGGCAGAACTAGCAGAGAAACCTTTGCAGCCAAAGGAGCAGAATACAATTTACAAGCAGTTTGCTTGGGCAAAGGAGCCAGCTGCACACACAGTGCTTGCTATTTAATTCTGAACAAAATCGTAGCTGTCCTTATAATTAAATGACAAATCATCACTTCTGGATACATCATCAAGAGGCTGCAGAGGTGAGGCATAGGTTCCCCCCAGAACTAGGAACCACGTAATGCAATGTCTAAAAAGATCGTAGCGTTACACTAAGTAAAAAGAGTTAAGTTTGAGGAGGGGTAGCCAGCTGAAGCCAAGTTTATTCAACGTGCTGTGTTTCCTCCATGTAAATCAAAAAGCCTCCAGAAATTACCCTTGCCTTTCACTGAAAAGTGCAAATAACTCTGGGGCGACCTCTCAGTGTCCAGGAAGCCGACCCACACACAAACCACAGGACGGGCTGCTTGGCTGCCATCCTCCGTTATCCTCGGAGGGGCTCAGTAAATGCAGAGCTGTGTAAAGCCAAGAAGGAGAGAGTGCTGTAACACTTACTGCCCGAATGAGAGCGGATATGATCTTTTTTACGGGGTATTTGGTTGTTTTCATGACCCACACAGTTTCCTCGGCTTCCCTGAACTGTGGCGCAGCTGAGAGAGGAACACATTCCTATCTAGAGCGGGCAGAGGGCTTGGTGAGCCAGGCAATCTAAAACCACAGCCGCTTTGCTGACAAGGCTGGCATCACTCTCATCCTGGGCACTCAGCCCTGGTCAGGCCAGTGGGGGCCCTTTGCCGCCCTGTGGTCTCTATTATGATGACCTCTGTTTATGGGAAAGTGACATCCTGCTCACGCCGTAGAGTGATTTTACTAACTGAGAGGCTGGTGACTTGTTTGCCCTTCTCAGAAAAAGTGCTGTTTAGCTCTGTTGAACCTTACAAAGTTATTTTGACCTTATTTTCCAGCTGAGACTATGTCCTGTATATAAGTAGACAAATTCAAAAGTCTTAAGGGGTGATGTTATTGGCATTAATATTGATTCTTGCTTTTATATGGCTGTGTGTTCTTGTGGCAAATCACCTTATGTTAGTGACTCCTTTGTTTTTATGTAATTGTTACATTTTAATATCTGATTCCCCCATAGTTCTCCTCAAGGGCAAGAAGAGAAGGAAATCTGAGAACTGTAAGGGACTCGAGCCAACATTGGGCTTACTCTTTTCCTTCCTCACCTATTTCATTTCACAAATGAAAACACTAAGTACCCAGAGATGTTAAATGACTTGCCCTGACCAGCAGCTAGTCGGTGGCAGACAGAACTAAGATGAACAGAACGAAGAGGAACAGATCTTACTTTTCATGTCGCTGTCCTCTGCAACTCTCTCTTCTAGTTCCTTCATGTACAAAATGACTATATAACTAAGTGCTTACCGGTGTGGGTTCTGTGGAGCTGAGATCTAGACTGGGGTCACAGTGGCTAGAGATGACTCTCAGTCCGGGAGACTGCAGGGGGTGCAGGGGCTTCATCTGGGCCTCCCCTAATTTAGTATGTACTTGGAGGAAGACATGACAGTTGACTTCACTGGTCTTCAATGCACCTGCAAGACCACTGAGCTAACGTCAGGAGACCTTCCTTAACCATGCCACGAGGGCAAGACTTCTCTCAGGCCCTAGGAACTCACTGAGTCTCTGAGATAGAGTTTAGAAGACTATCTGTCTATGGTTATGACAGTCATCAGAGTCTCCTTGGTGCCAAACTCAACTTAAAGAAAGAATTGTGTTGTGATTCCTTGGTCGGCCTTGTCCATTTATTTTTAAATGGGAAACATAGCATCAAATAGGTCTACTCTCCAAAGCTTTTATATCCTGAACCTATGTATGCACACACTTTTCCTTTCCCCTCCCCCAGCACACCCAGGATAATAAAAATCAGAAAGGTCTGACAAAGAGAGAGAACTCTCAGGACATGCTCCTCCATGAGAGTTTTGCAATTTCCAGCGCGAGCTGGAGCAGTACGATGTGGTGTGCGGTTGGAAAAGCAGTTTGTTCTCTGCTAATGATGGCTGTGGATTCTGAAATGAAGCACAGCGGGTGGGACAGTAGTACTCAATTTTCAGAATCTGTGCCCTAAAACGTGTTTGCTTAAACCTTGTCTCCACCACCCTTTAGGGGCCTCCACATCCATCAAAACCAGACCCCATGAAAGGAATTCAAGGCTTCTATTTCTTACTGACACTTTCACAATCGCCACTATGATTCAGAGGTTGTCTGGAAGTTCAGTAGCCAAAAGTTCCCTCCTTCTCCCCAGAGCAATAAATTAAATTCTTTCCAGTTCCCAGGGGGGCAGAAATGAGCTTTGCCCAGGTATCAACAATAACTTTGAAAAAGACATACGATTCCTCATAGCTCTAACAGCATTATGGCATAAGGAATTCATTTTCTCAAAATAATACTGGGTAAGGTGTTCATAATGTTATTGTCTGTTTCTGAAAGCCACGAGTGAGGCAAGGGGAGTTTACATTTTCTGCGCATTGGAAGATTTTAAGCTATCTGGGTTTAGTGTATGTAACAAATTCTTAGATGGACTCTTTATATGGCCTGGGCTTACTGGGAAATTACCACCTGTCCCCTTTGAGGGGAATGTGGATGCATGATGTAGATTGTTAGAGTATTAATAAGGTATTTAGAAAATTGTAAAGCAAAAGGTGACCCCTTGAGCAATTGATTGATGCTTTGAGTGTCCTTGTTTACCAAGGTTTTAAATATCCTTTGTTTTCGTATTATGTTTTTCAGTGGTTACTTAGGCGTAGGCGGAGGGAACTAATGAGCTTTCCTGTCTTACCTGAGTGCTTCTTTAGGTGGGATACCTCCAGTAATTCTGAGGTGTTTTGTGTGGTTTTGTTTTGATTTGATGCTGGTGCTGAGTGTATAATTTACCAGAAACTCCCAGTTCCATAGTTCCTTCATTTTGTGAGGATTTTTTTCTTCAAGAAGAAAGTATTCAGCAGAGTGTTCAGGGCCCCTGAGTGGAGGGAAACCCCCCGAGAGCCTGATCTCTCAGGAGAGATGCAGACGACACAATTGTAAATTCAACAGACTTTACCAAGAAGCATTGGGGTCTTCAAATCCAATGCATTCTCTTCCCGTGTAATTCAATCACCTGTTATTTTATTGCTCTGTTTGATTTGATTAAAACCTCAGCAACTAAGTCATTTGTATTGTAAATTATACAACTTCCAATTTTTATTTCCATCACTTTTGATCCCTTTCGGCATGTTTCACTGGATAATTCAATTACAAGCTGTTTTAGAAAAATTGCAATTTAATCAATAAGAAAAGGGCCAATTTCTAAAGAAGATCAAAGGACATGCAATACCTCTAAAATCAGTATTTTAAAAGGTGTGTTTGGTGACATTTTTGGCATGATTCTTGGGCGTGCTGTTGTATCATCTTTGGTGGTTAGATAGAGGACCATGAGTTCCTTGTGCAATAAAAAGAAATGTGACGGATAAAGACTTGATTATAATGAACAGATTCCTGCTCACTGGTAGCCAGTGAACTCTGCTGAGAATGCTAGATGAAAGAAATGAAGCGCTTGAACTGAGCAAGGGTCAAAGCAGTAGAGGCATGCTTTGGTAACGGGACTACTTACTCTTATATGAAAAGAACCAGATTTTTTCGATAGGCTGTTTACTATCATAGTAGATGTTTTTGCTTTGCGGTATTCGGCTTCAGTGCTTCTCCAACTTTAGCACGCGACAGAACTCCTGGAAGGCTTGTTAAAAGTCAATTACAGGGTCCCCCCCCTCAGAAATTCTGATTCCTTTAGTCTGGGATGTGGCTGGTCAAGCTTCCAGTTTATACTAACACTGCTAGTCCACCCAGCATGAGTTGAGTAGCACTACCCTATATAGAAATTAATTTTTAACAGGTCTTCCACTTTTTTCTGAGCCTCTCATTACCGCTATGACTGAAAGAAGGCTTCTGCAGTAAGTGAACAGGAGCTTAAAGAAAATCTGAGCTGAATTTTTTACTCTCCTTTTCTACGTTAACTTGTTTTCAAGTTAGCTTCTTTGTTTACAGCCTCCTTAATACCATACTAATTTTTAATCTTGGATCCAAGCTGGTTGACTCCATGAGTTTGTGTATAGTTTTTCACATCAAATTTGTAGAGCATCTTTTTTCCAGTGAGGTCAGTATAGCCTGTGACAAACGCATGTTGTTTTCCTGCCAACACACAGAAGTGAAGAAATCCATTCAAGACCCTAGAAAAGTTTTGTAGGACTCCACAGTGTTCCTGCTTTGATCTGAAACGAGATGAAGCTGACATTAGTCATGTATTTTCCTTTCGACAGCTACTTCCAGATTTGCCGGATCAAAATATCTTATAAATGACTCAAATGTTATAACAAATGGTTCAAACCTCATGGCATTTGTGGAAAACAATTTAATGGGGTCCCTGAGCAGCTACAGGATAAAGAAATTTGAGTTATGAACTCTAGCAGCATTTTGATGTGGGGTTTGCATTCTGGTGTGCCTCTGTGTGTGCTAGGAAGTACTTCTCTCTGTTGGAGAACTTCTGGTTTCTTCTGTGGCAAGGTCAGAAACATACAGCCTGCATTTTCTAGAGCTAGGCAAGGAATTTATTTCTTATATATGTGGAACTAATGTGTAGAGATTTAGATATTCTTATAGACTTATAAAGATGGAAGCAACCTTAAAGAACATCAAACTTAGTGTCCTTATTATACAAAAGAGAGAAAAAAATTCAGTCCAATGCTCTTTACATGACCAAAATATTTTTTAAATGCCATTTCTAATTTTAGAAGGTTTTGAAAATTAATTTCAAGGTAGATTCTTACGAAGAGGGAGTTGTTGCCCTAGTGCGTTTATAATTTTGATGCGCTTTCTCCAGCACAAAGAAATTTTCACTTGAATTAAGCAGGTGGAAAGCCAGTCTCCTGCACAACTGTCTTTCTATCTGGTGGACAGTGGAGCTTTGAAAAGGAGGAATTAGGCCCATTCACCCACTGGCAGAGGGTGGTAAGGCACCCAGCCATGGAGTGCCTAGACTTGTCTTCAGGTAAGTATAACAAGAAATTGATAAATCAGGTTTAACAGAGAATTGATAAATAGTTTTTTCGTTTCAATATTCATGAGCTAAGGTAATAAGGCAGTAGGATTGTTCAAATTCTGAGTACCCAGTGAACACTACACACAGAACTGTCTGCAATACTCTGCATGCCAACAAACTAGGATTCCGTTATAAACTCATCAAATTAATAATAACAACATAATAATAAAAGCTACTATTTATTAAGTACTTATGTGACAGGCACTGTAGTAAGCACTTTGCGTGATTTGTTCTAATTGTCACAACTGCCCTATGGTACAGTACACTGAGTTTTGATACTATAATTATATAATGCTCGGAGTAGTGTTATTATCCTCATTCAGCAAATGAAGAACTACAGCTTAGGGAGGTCAAGTAACTCGCCCAAGTCCGCATAGCTAGGAAGATGGAAAGCCAGGATTAGAAACCAGGTCTCTCCATCACTCCAGTCTGTCCTGTTTCCACTAAACTCTGCTGGCTTCCAAGAGAGCAGGAAGGATTATGTTCTTATGAATGAGGAGTACAGATTTAAGCTGAATGGGCAAGTGATTCCTTCCCTCTTGTCTCCTAGTGTTTGCTGCAGAGTTGTCTGACAAAGAAAAAGCTCACATTCTAGATTTTTATGGGACTTGTTATGAAAAGTCGCAGTTTCTTTTTAGTAGCCACAATGAATGTGTTTTTTCTATGGGGGAGAAAAGAAGGATTGGGAGGGGTGGGTGGTTGGAACCAGTTGAAGGAGAAGTCCCACATGCCCAGGCTTGATGAAAAGCCTGTGTCCCAGGCTCGAGAGTAATTGTTTAAGAATTCTTCTTTCTAATAAATTCATATCCACAGGGGGCCAGTTTGAGATATGATTAGGTCACAAGTGAAATGAGTTTGGTGGTCTCAGCACAATCCCGGTTGGACGCTGGTTCACTCACACGATTGCAGTACAGTTTTGTCCATGTCTGCATTATTGTCTTCTTTTACTCAGGAGATGCTCAGCATTGAATTAACAAGGGGCCTCAGGTCAGCCTGAAGGTGTGCAGAGGTAACCTGTGGTGTAAGGAATAGTGCCTTGTCAACCGAGCTGCGCGTAGACGCGGCTGCTCGTCCCTCACCTCTCTGTCTGTAAATCCAACCTCCTGTCTCTCTCAAGGAGATAAACACTGTGCCCTCCAAGGTTCCAGACTCAGCCAAGTGAGGTGATCTGGGTCCTATGAGGGCCATGCCGGTTGTACCTGCTTCGTAGTTAGATTGATTTGGAAATGTGAGCTTGACTGAGAATATTTTGATGCACAAATTGGTTATGTCGCCTCCCTCAATGAATATTCTCCCCTTAAAAAGCCATAAGTAAATTAATTAGGAAACAAAATCTCCTGAGAAGTTAAAAATAATTTATCTTACCTAATGTCATCAAGAAAGTTCCACAAAATTTAACCAATGAAGTTTGAAAATATAACATGAGATAAAGAAATTATATCATGAAATAAAGCTCTGTCAAATGACTAAAACATCTTATTGCACCTTGTTCTGAAAAGTTGCCACTCTATCATGAGAACCTTTAAGACTGACTGATGTACTGTGATTATTTAATTATATGATTATTATACACTACTGGATAAATTACCCATTAAAGTCATTTTTAATCCAATTAAAATCGTGACAGTTCTAGTTGACTCAATTCAGTTTCCTAAGTCATCTGTAGGAAGTACTGTAGAATATAGTAAGTGCCCAACAGTTGCATCCTTTCGCACAATATTTTAGACCCATAGATGTTTAAGGCTAAAAGGGATTTCCTATTTAATCCAGTTCCATTTTATAAGGAAGAAATTGGCATGCAGAGAACATACCTTGCCCAAGATTACACAGCTAATCAATGACAAAGACCCAGATCTCCTCATTTTTAGTTTAGTTCTGGTTCCATCAAGCCAATTATTCTTACATTTTTTTCAGCTGAAACATGCACAGGTACATACACATATGCGATGGCTATCACCATGTCCACCCCACATCCCTAAGCTGTATTCAGGGCCACATACAGTTCCCAGCACACTGGCTACAACTTCATCCCAATGCCTTCCACTCAGGAAAACATATGGAATGAAAATGAATCAGAATGGCATTATTATAAAGATTATTTTAAATGGGAAAATTTATACACATACATACACAAGTATATATGCATATATGTATATAAAACCATTCCCAGACCTTGGTACTAAAACTCTTATTAATAGCAATTAGTAGTAAGACTTCCATTAGATCAGGGGTCAGTAACCTACAGGCCCCGCTTGCCAAGTCTGCCTGCTGCCTGTATTTGCAAGTAAAGTTTTGTGGAACACAGCCACACCCATTTGAGTATTGTACATGCTGCTTTCATGCCACAACAGTGGAGTTGAGTAGTCGAACAGATCATATGACTCGCAAAGATTGAAATATTTACTATTTGGCCTTTTACAGAAAAAGTTTGCTGATCCCTGCATTAGACCATTCTTCCAACTCAAGGACCTTATGCTCGTATTTTTTGCTTTGTTTTCTTATTCTTAGCCACTCACCTGCACTGGATACCATGGCTTATAAGCCCATCTTCTAGAACCTTTCCCAGAATTTGTTACTCTTCATAGATTGCCTCCCGTTCCTCTTAATATCTTTACTATCCCCTTTTCTCTGTTTTTAAACAGCTTTGTACTTTATTCACGTGGCCTCAAAGATTGGTATAGCACACTAAGAATGTTCTTGTTTAGTAACTGACATGGATGCATAACTGTGTGCTAAATACAAAGAAAGTTGAATGATAATAGTAGCTAACCCTTATTTGACACTTTTTATGAAGCATGGTAGAACATACACCCAGACACACGTACACACACTGAATTCCACATAGCATCTCTGCTAGATCTGCTAAGTAGGTATTTATGAAGCCCATTTTACAGATGAGAAAACAGAGGTCAAGTACCCCCTTACCCAAGGTTCCACAGCTCATCATAGCAGTCAGTGGCAAAGTTGGGATTACATGTCTTTCATCTCCAGAGCCCATGTGTTTACCTTTCCTGTGGTACTATACTTAATATCATAAAGCGAGATTGATATTGAGAGACTTAGAAAATATTTCAGTTAAATATTCCCTCTTTCCTTTGAAGGGGTGGTTCAAAGGAGCCTTTTGGATTTAAAAAGAAGAAAGGCATCTTTTATTGGTCGGCTTTCAGTCTTGCCCTACTTACTGAATGCAAGATATCCTGTCTCCTCCCCATATTCCCAATGGAACTACACACTGTGAAATAGATCGTAGCTACTCGGATCTTTCCTTTGTGGGAGGAAAATATAACTATGTAAAGAGAGTGGAGCCCCAGAGCCAGGTTAGCTAGAATCAGATCCCAGCTGCATGTCCTTGGGCCAGATGTAAAACCTCTCTGAGCCTCAATTTCTGTATACTTAAAGGGGGGGCTAATGATGACAAGCACCTCATAGAGTTATTGGGCTTATTAAATAGGTATACATGCAAAGCCCTTAGAATGCTTCTTGGTATATAGTGAGCTCTTAATGATATTAGTTAAAGATTGTGTTGGTGGTTGTGATGATGATTAAAATTCTTATGAAGAATCACTGTAGAATCTTACTGATTGCCCCCTCCCTGCCTAGTCTTTGGGGCTTCTTCAACATAAAGAGGGCAGAGGCAAAGTAGTCAACTGCTGCGGAAAAAATTTCTTCATTCTCTCAAGTCATCCCTCTGCATTCTGTATCCAGGTCTTGGTCTCCCAGGATGAAATTATTTAGTTTACCATCTACCAAGGCAGAAGAACAGACTGTATTGAATATAAAGGAGGTAGTAAATAAATATTAAACAATTCTGACATTGTTGATGGAGGAAATGCTGTGGCTTCTTGGATTAGGTATTCGTTATTGACTTCCTGTGCTCACTGGAAACCCCCCAGTGGTTTTGGGAGAGTAAACACAAACACGTTAATGTTCATGATATTGGCCAACTTCTCAATCAGCTAATTATATTTTGCTTATCTTAATTGGGTGTCTGGCGGTTCTTCCCTACGTGTCCTAAAGCAAGGGTCAACCCTTCTAGCAAACAGGCTCAATTCAATTCCCAGAGATTCCCTCAAGTCTGCTTCTAGTTCACCAAAAAGCTGTTGAAATGACAGTTGTAAAACACATTACATTTGCATGGTGCTTTACAGTTTCCACTGTGGCTTTCATGTGAATTGTGTCATTAGAGCTTTACAACATCCTGGAGTTGTGGAAGCTCAGAGTTTGAGGGAGTTGCCTGCCAAGGTGGTAGTCGAGGGAGCTGTGTGTGGGGCTTCTCGTGGGTATGTTGCTGTTTCATGCTTCAGATCATTTGCTTATGCTGTTTCTTCCCAGAATGCCCTTCTCCCTCCCTCTGCTTCCTTACTTGTAAAGCTGCTCCTTCAAAGTTCAACTCAGACATCATTTCATTTAGGAAAAGTTCTCTCAGCCTCTCTGTCCTGCCTTCTTAACTCCTCACCCCTTCTTTATGCTTTGATCATGCCCCTAGGGTGCCTAAAACTAAAGTCCCTTACCACATTTTCCACACTGAATCACCATTGTCTCTTTGTATATTTTCCCATCTAGCTCCGACCCCCAGGCATTACCGTGAGCCCGTTACACAGAGAAGCTGTTTATTGTTCACAGACCTTTTCATTCCTAGCACACAGCACAGCACCTGTGCATATAGTAGGTGCTCAGTAAATGCATAATATGTGGACCATATCTGACTCTGGCGTCTCCCCAGCTCACTAACCGCTGAACCAATATCAGCACCCTCCTGACTGCCCCAGGAAACATCACCATGTGCCAGAGACTGTAAAGTGAAACCAGATGAAGCAATTCCTGACTGATGGCAAAAGATGATATCACTCGCTTGGGGAGTAATAAATGAAATGGCTGAAGAATGCTTTCATGAAATGACGTATCATGTCCCAATTAAGTTCATGGTATATTCCGTATATGCATGTAAGAGGATACAGGCAGCTCCACCAGCCAAGGAGCCTTGTTGAGATGAGAGGTTTTCTAGTGTGTGGCTCATAAATTGATGCAGAGGCCCTGGAGGTAAACAGCCAGAGGAAAGGTAAATCATGGGAGGATGGGATTCAGTGTATCTAGTTGGATGGCAAGGGTAAGGAGGATTTTCAATTTCAGAGTGAATAATTGAATTTGATAATAGAATTGGGGTGCTTGCGTAAGTGTGCATCAAGATCGCCCTAGAGCCTAACCTGCTGAGCCCTCATCATTCCATTCCATTGAGATCAAGCAAGGCTTCCAAGTCCGAGAGTGAAAAGCAAAGAGAGCCACATCACTCTGCGGAAGATCTCTTTTCCTTTTCCCCTCACACCACGCAAGGTGTATGCGGATGTCAAGGATTTGTGTGTGTCACCATGCCGTTGCTTAAAATGAAATTTCCTCAACCTGGAATCAATTCTCCTTCCTCCACCCTTTTTATCTCTCTAGCTAATGCCTGCACGTTCCTTGCGGTTCAAGTCAGGTCTGAGCAGCCTCGCCCGACAGAGTTGGCGTCCTTTGATTTCACGCTCCTTTTCCTAGTTTCTCTTTTGATCCTTCTCGTCAGACTTCTCAGCCTCAGTACCCTAGTCTGCCATCTCAGAACGCTTCCCTGAGCTTGTTTGTTCTTTTGCTTCTCCTCTGCTGTTCCCCGGCTTCCTTCTGTTTCCCTCTTCACTTTCCTGGGTCTCTCCCACACTTATATGCTCATTACATGCAAGCCTCTGCTGCCCACCTTCCAGAGGTCCAGTAAGGGATCCCAAGTCCTGCCGTGTTCCTTTGACTTTGCCCATGGCATAGAATGGGAGAGTGGAGCTGGCCTGGAATTTGCAATCAGAGTCATCTGGGTTCTAATTCAGGCGTCACCGCCTACTGGTTATGTAACACAGAATGACTAAATTCTCCAAACCTCAGTGTGCTCATTTGTAAAATGGAAATAATAGTACAAACACATACCTTGTAAGGTTGTTGATGGATTAAGTGAAATAGAAGACACTTGAAATAAAGTACCTAGAAAGTGTTAGCTTTGATTGGGATCCTACTCACAGACATAATATACATTTGTATTCCTAAAGTCATTCCTTTTAGCAGACTATACATTTTTAAATAACTAACACCCACATTTGTATTTGAATCCAAATAATGCCATTGTTCCTTCTGCAGGGATCCAAAGCGGCTCCACTGAATTTAACAGTTCCCTTCTTGGGATGTCCATTTCTAAGTTAGGGACCAATCTCTCCTCCAGCTCAAGATTTCACCATACCCTGATAATGTTCGGACTAGTTGGGAGCAAGAGAAGTGGTGGAACCGCAGTCATATCTGAGGCTTCCCCAACTGCCTATTAACTCTCCCTCCAGCATCCTTCCCCTACTTTTTGTTGAATTAGTTGTTGGATTGATCTCCTGAGCCAGAGGGGTTCTGGTGTAGTTGCTTTTTTCCATCTTCAGCTTGCAGAATAATTGGGTCAGGGTTGAAACCAAGCCACCACTACAGTAAAAAGTTCACCTACCGTTGCCCTCAAGAAGGACTGAGTGTTTCTCCTGGTTCTATAGTTTCTGTGCCTCAGAGGGGGCTACATTTCAGTAGTGGTTAAGGTGACCCTTAAGTATTGTTTATGCCAAGAAAGCACTTTGAGATGAAATGTGGTCCATTAATCTCAGATGCTGTGCCTGCCTCTTTGCTGTCTCAGTTTGGTTGTTTTGTTTACTCTGCTCAGGCAGGTTTGTTTTGTTATTTTAAATCTGTGATGAAATAAGAAGAATTCTACATTTCCTGTGATTTATCTGTGGGAAGAAAAAAAGGTGAAACTGGAAATGTTTATTCTTAGGTTTGTGTAAAGCTCTGTCAGATGATGTCATTGAGAATGAAATGGGTAGGAAAGATGAGGAGGTGCTAAGTGCCATTTCAAGTTTGTGAATTGAATCAAGTTTCGATTATGACAGCAGTTAAACACAGTCATTTTTCTGTATTTTCAGGAATAAAAGCAACACAATTATTTCTTTGGCAGTGCCCAGTCATCTCTAATCACTTACCCATTTTTGCTTAATGCCTCCAAAATGGGCAAGGAGAGTTATATACAGCCTGCAACACATAATAAAATGGTCAGCATCAACACAACTATTGAGTGGGAGGCAAGGTGAGGCCACTGCTCAGGAGCAGGGCTGGGTACTGTACACAGGAATTAATAAGCAAGGCTGAACGCTGCTAGATAGTCATTTACCCTTGACAAAGTAAGCAATGATAATTGGATGATAATGTGGTAATTTGCCTTTATACATTTTACCCTTGTTGGGTTTCTAGAGGTTATTGTTGTATCCAATACAATTTAGGGTAGAATTCCAGCTTTTTCCCCTGCAAGACCAATATTGTCTGAAGCTTCTGCGTTTTGCTGCTTCTTCCTTCAAATACCAGGATCTTCTAATTGACATTTGCATTCTATTTATTTCTTGTAAGTCAGACAGTAGTTTTCAAGGTGCTTTTCTATTCTAGGGAGATCTATGGGGCACTTAACCTACATTAGACCTAAGAAGTCCAAGGGTTCTTCAGAAGACAAAGAATTTCTAGATACTTTCCTTGAGGATGTGTCAAGGGCAATACAGACAAAAGACTGATGTCTCCTTTAACAGCTTGATAAGTATCTCAGGATATTCTGCAGGAATCACTTCTGCTTCTACAAAGTACCGTATTCCCATTCAGCATGATATGGCTGAATATGTGTGTGCTACATGTGACAATGGTGAAGACTTATCTTTGCCCTGAGGGCTGAGCGCTGTAACATTGCTCAAGCGAGAGGCTTGATAGAAGTGACGATTTGGAGACATGATCTGCTTAAAAAAAAAAAAAAAAGACATTAGAGATGTATAAGAATTAAAAATGTGCCTCTATGTTTATCTGGATTTTATAAGTTCCAAAGGCATTTCTATTCGCAGCGTCAAAATCCCTTGTAAGAGTAAAGTAAATCATTCTTGTATTGACCGTTTTTTTCATGTTGTTCTATTGAGACATCTTCCCAACTGAGTTTCTTATTGAATTGTATTTCTATAAGGGTATTGTAGGTTAGCAGCACATTTTTATGGTACACAAAAGATGTGCCTTCTGAATTTCCAATGCCTTGCGTATTGTTCCCCACAGAAGAAACATCTCGGAAATGCTAAATAAATCAAAACAGAAACATTTGGCTCTTGACTTGCTGCTGGTGCTTTTTTTTTCCTCTCAGTTTATGTTGGCTGGAATATCCATTACGATCTATCTTACCTATTTGATTAATTTGTAATAAATTCGGCCCTTTGGAAATCTCTTGCTACATTTCTAGCCGGTTACTCTTGTAGAGGGTTTATTTAATATGTGTCTCTGTGTACCTATATGAATGAAAATTTAATATGGTTTAGAAGCCTTTAAAACACACACACGCACACAGTGTTTGCTCTGAATTAAGTGCTCATATTTGACATCGCCTTGTGGTAAAAATCCATAAACGTATGGGCAGACAAAATTATTATTTCTTCAGAAATGGATGTGACATGATAACATTTCGGGGGAGGAAATATCATCATATTTCAGATGACCGGTAAATGTAATTATAAACACTGGTTTGGAATCCTTATTTCTTGTCTTAAAAAAAGATTCTTCTGATGGCTTGTGTTATTTGAAGTGCCATAGCCACATTGCAGGGTTCACCTTCAATTTGATGCAGTCATGTAGTTGCATCCCTGTGGGTGAGAAATGTTCCTCTCCGAATAACTGTAGCAGCATAGCGGGAAGAGTTGATACAACCTTCTCTATATTATAGCAAGATAATAAAAATGCCTCTGCTCCTAACTATCACCATGCACTGAGGAGGGCATAGCAAATTCATCTTCTGCTCTTGGAAATAAGATCAAGGTAGGAAATAGTACCCCCATTTTCCAGACAAAGATGTTTAGGTCCAGAAAATCACATTTAAAAAATAGATGTTAATTGTCTTTTATAGCAAAACTGAGAGAAAACAGGACATTAGCTATTTTACTGTATGTATCCCAGTCTACTCTGTTGCTTATATTCATCACCTCTGTGTGTGTTAAGAAAGCTAGGGAAAATAATTTTCCCACACGTGTGTTTGTGGTTGCTGAAATGAACAATGCACGAATGGTGCTTGCTGTGTGGCAGAAATGAAAGAGAGGCTAGTTGGCACAAACTCCTTTCTTATTCCTTATCTGAATGTTTTCTATCCATATATGATGTGGAAATATGTAGTACGTGTGTTTACTAATTGTCTACTATGTCTTTCTTAACTTTGCTACTTTCTTAGAATGTCCGTAGAGACATGAAGCACATGACAATTCAATTCTACCCATATTCTGAGCCACACCACATTCTTCTCAGCAGTCTAAGATAGTTAGACAAAGACCCTGCCCTCAGAGCGTTCGTTATAATGCAGTAGAAGAGATAAGGCAAATACAATAATAAGTCCAGACAAAGTACAGATGGTATATACATACGTAGATCCTGTGTTTTAGTGATTCAGAGGAGGAAGAAGATTCCTGTTCAAGCTCAGAAATGCTTCCTGAATGGATCTGGATGGACTGGTATAATTATGATAGCCAGAGTGGGGAAGGAGGAGTGAGAGAGAAAACAGCGTGACTCAAGGCATAAGGACTAAAAATTTGGGGGGTAGTTATAGAAAAAAAGAGAGTAATTTAATTTGGTCATATTCCTGGAGGGAAAGAGGAAATCTTGGATATTATAAAAAGACATCAGCCATGGAGAGGCCAGTGAACTCTTGCTACAGAGAAAGCAGATCACTGCCTGCTGTTGATCCACAGTGGGCCTGCCTCATGCTGGGGCCACAACAGACCTACACCTTGAGACAAGAGGAATTGAGGAGAGAAAGAAATACCATAGAGGACCTTGAATGCCACACTGGTACATGCTAACATGTCCCCCACAAAAGAGCTCCTAGGACTAGACATATAATAAACAATATCAACTATAACTGTTTTTAATCAAATACCTACTCCAATTCAGATAGAATACTTGAAACTTTATTTATGTTATCTTCTTGTGTTCTACTCCTTCTTATCTATTGGGTGTCAGCTTAAATGCCACTTCCTCAGAAAAGCCTGATCTGTCCACACCACTGGAGGCACCACCCTCCAAGGCCCCCTTACTCTC
Organism: Equus caballus; assembly: GCF_041296265.1. Classification (NCBI taxonomy): domain Eukaryota; kingdom Metazoa; phylum Chordata; class Mammalia; order Perissodactyla; family Equidae; genus Equus; species Equus caballus. Next base: position 184,236,946 of record NC_091684.1, read on the forward strand.
TATGGTTGCCCCCTATTCCTTTCCTTCATAACACTTAAGTTTTAATTGCATCTGTATTTCTTTGTAAATATGTTTTTCTGTCTCCTCCTGCTGAACTATAAGCTTCATGAGGGCAGGAACCAGGTCTGTTTTGTTCACCACCCTACCCAGCATCTTCATCAAGTCGTTATGTATAGTAGGCATTCAAAGAATGGTTACATGTTCATATTCATGACAACCTAATAAGGTAGGTACCATTATCTCCATTTTACAAAAAAGGGAACTGACATTCAAAGAATTACTTGCCCCCATTAATCAGTAATTGGCAGAACCTAGATTTAAACCCTGTCTGCATGACTCCAAAGCCCATGGTTCTATCCTTGATGTACCATGATTCCTCCTTTAATAGGAAGATGAAATCCATATTAGTTTGGTGGGGCAGGCTTAAAAAAGTACCATAAACTGAGTGGCTTAAATGACAGAAATTTATTGTCTAACAGTTCTGGAGGTTAGAAGTGTCATATCAAGGTTCTGGCGGGGTTTGGTCCCTTCTGAGGGATGTGAGAGAGGGTCTGTTCCATGCCTCTCTTAGCTTCTGGTGGTTTGCTGCAATCTTTGGCATTGGTTTGCTTGTAGATGCATCACCCCATGATTACATGGCATTCCCCCTATGTGAATCTGTGTGCAAATTTCCCCTTTTTGTAGGGACACCAGTCACATTGGATATGGCCCAACCTAATTACCTCCTCTTAACTTGATCATCTGTAACAACCGTATTTCCAAATAAAATCATTCTCCGAGGTAATGGTGGTTAGGACTTCAGCATATGAATTTGAGGGGGATACAGTTCAGCCCATAACAGTACCTATTTATTGAATGACTGAATACTCTCAAAAAGATATAGTAATTGTTTTTGAAGTGAATATATTGTTCATAATGTCTGAAAAGGAAGGATTAATATCCTAGATTTATCCTAACATTGAAGTTTAAGAATCATTCAGTCATCTTTTTTGAAAGATCATGAGAATCTCAAAGATTATGTGATGAGGAGCTCAGAATGTGAATGTTTTATAATTTTGCACCTTACCATGGAAACTGTTATGCAAGTAAGTATAGTATTTGGAATCATCATGCCGTATGATCATTTCTAGGCCACATTTGGACGGACCTTACTTCATTTTTAGATCTTGAGAATTTTTCTTTAGGTAAAGAGTAGGTTTTAGTAAACCTTTAGAATACTCAGTGATGATACGCCTGCAATCAGAAGGTAGAAGTGTAGTTTGTTTCAATTTAGTTTCTATCTCCTAGGGTGTCAGACCACAGTGTGGGGCTCTAGAGAGAAAAGTACAGCTTCAGGCTCATTTCTTCCTGTGAATTTTGTTCTATCTGATGTGTCTTTGAGTTGTGCAAAGAAAATTTTACCCTCGCACATTTTGACCTTCTGGAATCTAGGGTCAGGCAGCTGTCCATCTTCAGGAAAAGCTTCACAATGCTGTCAAGTCATAGGCCACATAAAGCCCATTGATGGAGGGAGGTTGCTTCTAAAATTCTCTGACCAAATTATTGACCACTAACACATAAATTTGCCTAAGTTTTGGATGTCACATTGAAGGTGGGGGTAAGATTTGGGAGCCTAGAATCCTGTTTCATTTTTTAAGCTATCAGACCAAGGTAACTAATAGTGAGAGGGAGAAATGAAAGATTACAGAAGGGGAAATGGGGAAATAAACCATGACAAAAGGAAATGAGAAGAGACAAAGATGAAATGAAGAGACAGGAAAGTTGAAAAAAATAAAGGGAGAAACACAAGGTGAAATGAAAAAAGAGAAAAAATCTGAAAAGATTAAAAAGGATTAAAGTAATCATCAATGAATGACCATCATAGTTTGACATAATTTCCCGTGTAGTTTCCCTACCAGTATTCCAGCCTTAGAACTCAAGTGGAGTATCTGGAATGCAATTCCTCACTCATGACTTTTCATCAATCTCGGATGTAAATGACTTTCCTTCGCTTATATTTCAGCTGGATTTGAAGGTCCTGACGTCGTGGGCAGGAATTACCAGTAGATAAACTAACAGTATACCAAAGTCATTTATATAGTTAAAAAGAAAACCCTATGAAATTTTCCTCTTTCCTTTTTCCCATAAAATGTTTTTATGTTACATAGAGTCTGCAACCGTTAAAAGAAAAAAAAGAGGAAAATCAACTTATTGGGAAGATTTTTAAATGTGATTGAAATGAGGCATGGCTGTAACTACAGTATAGTTAGAGTAACCCTTGTAAAAGGTGTTTTAGTATGTATACTGAGCTCTTCCAGGCTGATCTCGTAAAATGATGAAGGAAATCATTGGTGAATTAAACAGCTCGTTAGTCATGGGGAATCAGTGAATAGGGTTCTCCTGGGGTTCAATATATAGAGCGGTGGCAATGAGATCAGGAGAAAGAAAGCAAACTAGTGGTTACTGAAGAAATATTAAGGCATCCTGCAAATGCAATATAGGAAACAGCTTCATTTCAGAGGCTTAGTAATTTAGTACCTCTCACCTAAGGAATCCACGTCAGAGTTCAGTCTTGGCAGAGCCAGGCAAATTGCTGAGGATGAAGAGAAGTAGCCATGGCGGTCCATCATTAAGATCAGACGATGGAAGCCTCCCTGGGTTCCCCAGACCTTCAGTCCCCATTGTGTTGGCAAAGTTACTCATTTGACACAAACTAATGTTCATTCATTTTTGTGAGGAGAGCAAGGGTCTTCCAGACCTTCCGTTCATCCAGTGAGTGTTGGGTACCTACTGTATACAGTGAAGACTGAAAAAGGAGGAATAAATGCCATAGTTGTCCTTAGGAAACTGATGCAGCCCCCATTCCTCCAATACTGATGCTCAGTTATCAATGCCTTTCTGGTTAGAGATAAGGAGGAGGCTCCTTGACTGCCTCTGCAGGCTGCCAGCTGTTAAACAGCATTCTTTATTCCCTATTCACGACTTTCCTCTTCTTTATCCACTCCCCGTCTCTCTTAGTAGCTGGGGCAAATCCTGAGGACATGAGTCATTTTCAGGGGTTATATTCCAGGCACTCTCCAAGTGGACAAGGTATGGAAATGACTCCTTTTCAAGCTCTGTCCTATAACCTGCAACCACTTACCCTGTGATATCAGTCAGAGCAAGAGCCCACATCCAGGCTTATTATCATAGGAAGAAATTGCTGCCCAGAGCAACTGTATGGTTTGCATGTTGAGGCCCCAGTTCTGTCTAACAGGTCCCTATAACAAAATAAGTCAGGATGTTGTCTCCTTTTCTCAGAAATGTGGTCATTTTACTCAGAATTATCATATGATTTCCTCTGAAAGAATTTCTTTCTGCATATGAGTTTATGTGCACACACACAAACACACACTAACTGTGACTTACTGATAACCAGGAAGATTTGAATAAGTGTGTGATAATAAATGCATGGTCACGTCTCATGTGAAAATCAGGATTTATGTATGAAATAGAGAGAAGAGTTCCACAGAATTCTGCCTTCCCATTCACTTATTAACTGGTTTCCAACGGCTGGGTAGGGAGGACCAAGGAGAACTTGTATTTGAAATGTGGGAATTATATTTCCTAGCTGGACAATTATTTGGTGCTTCCCTTTGAACAGGGATGGGTTTGAAGGGACTTTCAGATGCTGGGTCTTGATCTGCCTGCCAGAAGGTAGCAAAAAAATTGTGGCTGTGGCTCTTTCAAGGAATTCAAGAAGCTTCATCTTGTCCTAAATGTAGGAAAGCTAACATCCTGGCCCTAAAATCTGCCACACTTTTTCATTAATAAATAATGTCTTATTTTTTTTTAATCCCCATTGTCTTCAACAGGATTTTTTTTCCGTACAAGGGAACGTGAGAAGCCTCATGCTATGCTCTGGGGATGAAAAGAAGAATGAGATACTACCCCTGCCTTAAGGGCACTCACAGTCTAGTGGGAAATATGGAAACATTAATAAATAATTATGCAGAGGTTGATCAATGCAACAATAGACTGTGATCCAGTAGAGACATAACAGACAAGAGGGAGTAGTAAGCCTGATGTGCCTGCACATTTGGGGGATGCCAAGTGGACAAAGCTCCTTTTTCTAAGTAAGCGCTCTGAGAAATCTTTCCTGCTTTCATCAGCAAATATTCATCTGACCCAGGCCTCTTCCCAGTGGCAGCAGGACCAGCCTGTGTGTCTTGTACTAGTTTAATGAACAACTACCACAGATCTCATGTGGTGATGGATGTCGTTGGAAACCTGGTCAGGATTCTAAATTTCTGATATCGCAATAGCAACAACAGCCACTGATCGTTATTGAGTGCTGTGTGCCTTGCTGAATAGTGATCAATTGTCATTTTGTTTAATTCTCACAATAGCTTTAGAAGGGTACTAAAGAATCTAAGGATCAGAGTAGTTAAATAATTTTTCTTTTAGTTTTTCCAAGGTCACATAGTTGATATGTGCGGCATCCTACATGCAAACCCAGAACTGTCTGACTTTCGGTTTCTTGCTCTGTCCATTGTTTCTGCACATGTCCACCTAGAACAACACAGCTACACAAAGTAAAATACAAATACTTTAATATTTGGGTTAAATGTTCTTTTTAAGTGATGGAGGACTTTGGAGGTCCTTCAGTGACTGTGGTGGGTCCTCCTTTGCTCCAGCCACTGTTGTGTCATGATGATCATCTACTGGTGTGAAGAAAGTTATACTTTTAGCCTGGTAGCTTAGTTTACTCAAGGTGCTTTGAGCGTCTGAACATTTTCTCAACTTCCTTTATCTTCCCTATGGAGGGAAGAAGGCCAGAGATGCCTTCAGGGTCTAAAACTAGCCTATATTTATTGAGAACATGCCTCATGGGTATTTTAGACAAAATAAGCTCATCATAGTGGATTTTTCATGAGCAGAATCTAGTTTAAGAAGCTTTGTAGGCTTGTCTGTATAGACCAATACTAACATTTCCATTAAGTAGGGTAGACTGAATTACTATTTCAGAGTTTGATGATGGCTCAAGGAGCAGTGCAAAGGAGATTCTCTCCTACATTTGTAGTGGTGACATTATCAACTCCTTTTCCTTTGTGCTGTTAAAGTAATAGGCATCTAAAAGAGGAGAAAGATTTTTTTTCCTGTATGTATGTGCCTTGTTTTTTTCCCTCTACGTATGTTGGCTGTGGATGAAATCCAAAGGAAGCTGTAATCAAAACTGAATTCTAAGCTAAGACCAGTGACCGTAGTGAACACTCCCGGAAGACCAGTCTAGAACAGAAAACAAAGACCGTGTCAGCTCTGTGAAGTTTCAGCTTCTGAACAAGGGACAGAGAACATAACCATTACATTGGGGTATAAAATACTATTCCATTGTCTTCGGAATCACCAAGCAGCAGCATGTTCTATTAACATATTTTCCTAATATGAAAGTTGCAACTGAAAGTTCAAAAACTATGTGTTGAAGAACAGATTACAGGGATGCGCCAGGCATCTGTCCCGTTCGGCGAACAGGCTTTGGAACAGATGTCTCAAATTTCTTCAAATCCAGAACATGCTGTCCAATTTTTTTAGTGGTAAACATACTTTTTTTCCTTTTTGTCACCGCTCACCAAAGTATTATATTTAATGCATAAAATATGTAAATTCTTAAAGCATCATTTTGCTCTTTAGTGAGTTTAGATATTACAAAACGGTTTAATTATAAAAACAGACAGACCTAGTCCTGGGACCTGTGCAGCTAGAAATAAATGTGCAATCAAAACTGCAATTACCTGCAGAATTTAGTGTAAACAGATCAGCAATCACATAACAAACACGGGCTAGTTTGCATTCTGATATGAATACAGTTAGATCCAAAGCAATTTTCCTTTATTTATCTTAGCTGCTCAGCATAAATAAAGCAAGGGCATTGAAGCAATTAGCATAATTAGAGTATCGTGGTCAGGCCCTGTGAGATATCAAGAGACGTTTCACTTTAGAATTCTTTTTCCCATACAAGAGTTTCCCTGAGCCACTAAAATATCGCTCTGGGCATTTTTGTATTTCAAATTTGCAAGTTGTCAGTTTGAAAAACCCTTGACACATGGATGTGAAAGCATCTCACAGACAGCCACAGAAGGTATACCCTCAGCTTTTCATTACTAAGAAGCTGGGGAATTTCCTTTTTCAGCTCTTTCTCCTACTTGACGTTTAACCCTAGAAATGTCGGTCGTAATTATTTCCATTGCCTTCAAATTGGGTCCAAGGGTTAAAGACAACTTGTTCCAAAAAAAAAAAAAAATAATAATTAGGGAATGGGAGTGTGGGGAAGGAGAGGTTATGTCATGGTAGTAACTGAGCTGTTGCTAAAAGAGCAAATGCTCTGGCACCCAGCTAGCTTCTGGTGATCTGACCTTCAGTGGCTCCGAATGCTAAGGTGGAGATCGGAGTGGCGTGAGGGGTGCACGTGGTTCCCTTGCAGGATGCTCTGAAAGCATGGGAAATATGCTTGGCATGGGAAAATGGTGGCTCTAACCAGTAGATGGTGATAAAATTGGTTCAGTAAAAACACAAGCAGAAGAAGAGGGCGCTTTTTGTTGTTTTCATTTTTTATTCTTTCATATGTATGCAGGTGTTTGAGAAAGACTGACTTTTGGTTGGAAGGAAAAAGGGGCCTTGGGCCATTCTGTCTGTAGTAGAACTCCTTCAGTCCAATCGAAGGAAGTTGGATTCTTAAAATATGTGGTTTCTTTTTTTTTAATTCAAAAAATTAACATACAGTAAAATTGAATCATTTTGTATGCATTTCTGTGAATTTTAGCACATATTTAAGTTCATGTAATTATCCCCACAATCTGGATACACGAAAGTGTCATCCCCCCAAAAAACTCCCTCTTGCCATCCCTTTGTACCACATCCTCCCTTCACTCCAAACTCTGGCAACCACTGGTTTGTTCTCCCTCAGAATATTTTTGTCTTTATGAGAATGTCATATATAAAGAATTACAGTGTGTAACCTTTTGAGATTGGCTTCTTTCACTCACTATAATGCACCTGATATTCATATCAGTAATTCATATCATTAATCCGTTCCTTTTTCTTGCTAAGTGATGTTCCATTGTATAGCTATACCACATTGTTTCTCTATTCACCTAATGAGGGACATTTGAGTTGATTCCATTTTTTTGGTGATGATGAATAGAGTTGCTGTAAACATTCCTGCATCAGATTTGTATGAATGTCAGTTTTCTTTTCTCTAGGGTAAATACCAGGAGTAGGATTTCAAGGTCCTATAGTAAGTGTGTATCAAACTTTCTAAGAAACTGCCAGACTGTTTCCCAGAGTGGCTGTACCATTTTGCATTTCCACCAGCAGTGTTGCTCTGCATCTTTGCCAGCACTTGGGATTGTCAAGGTGTTTTTTTATGTTAGCCACTTCTAATAGGTGTGACGTGGTATCTCATCATGGTTTTAATTTGCATTTTGCCAATGGCTAGTGATCTTTTGTTGTGTTTCTGTGCCCTGTGTGTGTTCTCCAGAGTGAAGTATTGGCTGCTCAGGTCTCTTGCCTATTTTAATTTGGCTGTTTGTTGTGTTTCAGTCTTAATTTATCTTTGCAAATGTTAGAAAGTCTCAGCTGTGTTCTCAATGATCTCTGTTAATGCAGGCCCATTCAGAGACTCAGCTGTGGCCGATACAAGTCATGAGTAAAATTCAGTCAGACCAAAAAATCCAAACTAAAAGGACTAATAAAAAAGAAAATCACTGTAGGATAAGTCAACTCCGTTATTGAATTTCCAACTTTTTGATCTTTTTAAAAGTTCAGTTCTTTTTTTAAAGAAAACGTCTGGCCCCATCTCTCTTCCTTCCTTCTTTGGTCTCTCTACCTTCTGTCCCAGCTGTAGCGGCCTTTACTGTTAGCTGCAGACTGAACATCTCTTTTCCATTCATTTTTGTGGGAAAATGTACAACCATCTATTGGGTTCTTTCCAGAGCTGCCGTAATAGGAGTTTAAGGGAACGTCGGTGAATGGGAGATGGAGCATATTCTTGGAATGGGGCAGACTGTTGGGGTGATTTATCTATGTCACTTCACGTCATCTCGTGAGGACAGATGTTAGCTCTATTCTGCAAATAAAAAATCGAGTTCAGAGAAAGTAAATGACTTGCCCAACCACATAGGGTTCATAAGTAGCTGACCCCAGGCTTTGAACCCAGTCTCTCTGACTCTGGAGGGTCTCTCTTTTAATGCCACTGCTTAGTTACCAGAAATCTAGGGTAAACGAAATAATTGCATACAAGCCTTTAGTCTCTACTACTGACGGCCCTGGAAGAATATATAAAAATAGGTATTATCCTCTCCTTTCCCTTGAAAAAATGTTTTGTGTAGTGTAACAAATCTTTCCATCCTGAAAACAGAGTAGCAAACTAAGATCTACCCATTCTGCTTCAGGAAAAGAAGCGGTAGCCTTCCGCATCTAAGCTGACTCCTGAACGTGCTTGGTCCACAGTCCTAGGAAACCATGCTTATACTTTAAAGTAGACTTTAAAAATGATACTGAGTTACTTAAAAGATCAGCTTGTCAAAGGGTATGTTTTCATGCATAACCTCAGAAATGCATTAAACAGCATTCTTTAATTCTTTAATTCAAGAGTAAAAGAACTAAGTATAAGAAACCTAAGTATAAACATTGGGAAGAGTAGAGGCAAACATTTTTATTTTATCATAATGGACAAGAGCTTCCTAAGAAAAGAAGCCCAGGAGTCATAAAAGACTAACAGAGGTCATTACTTAAAAACTTAAGTTATGTACAATAAAAGATACCATGAATAAAGTAAAAGACAAATTACAGGCTCATAGAAAATATTTACAACATATAAAACCAACAGATCAATATCCAAACTATATAAAGAGATCCAACAATTCATAAGGAAGACCAGCATCCCATTAGAACATAGTCAAAGCATGTGAATGAGAATAAATCACCAAATAAAGATAAAAGTGATTGATACGTGAAAATACTACAAATTTTTGCCTCTTAAATTGGCAAAAATTGAAAAGATTGATAATACCAAATATTGGTGAGAATGTGGGAAAAGTGACATGCTCATTTACTATTGATGAAACTACATAGTTTTAACACCTTCTGGTAAACCATTTGGCAAAAAAGGCCATTTGGCAGCATCTAATAGACTTGATCTGGGCTAGTGGTTAAGATTTGGGGCTCTCACTGCTGTGGCCTGGGTTCATTTCTGGTGAGAGACCCACACCACCCATCTGCCAGTTGTCATACTTTGGAAGATATGTATTGCTGTGATGCTGAAATCTATGCCACTAGTATTTCAAATACCAGCATGGTCACCCATGGTGCACAGGTGTCAGTGGAGCTTCTAAGACAGACTAGGAAGAAGGACCTGGCCCCTCACTTTCAAGAAAATTGGCCATGAAAACTCTATGAATACCAATGGAGGATTGTCTGATAGAGTGCTGAACAGGGAGAGGACGGTGCAAAAAACCGGGCAGGGTTCTGCTCTGCTGTCCACAGGGTTGCTAAGAGTTGGAATTGACTCAAGGACACTAACAAAAAAACAATAAAATTGATTAAGTAATTCCACTTTTAAGAATATTATACTACAGAAATCTTAGAGGAATCCATTGCAGTATTACTTATAATTGCGCAAATTTTGAAACTACCTTCAAACAGGAGAATGGTTAAATGTATTACGGTATACTATACTGTTTAGAAAAAAATCTGATAAACCTATATGTGCTGACATGAAAAGATCCCTATGACAAATTGTTACATTCAAAGGCAAGTTACAGAATTTTACATATATATATTATATATGTGTGTGTATGCGTATGTATATATAAATCTAAAATCCTACCATTTCAATAAGATGAAAGTTCAATAAAAATGGGAAAATATTGGTTCCCATTCTTCTCTTAGGTAATTCTCCTTTGGCCCCAATAGGAGTTCATGCAGAATTTTTTTAACCAGTACCAATGAAGTAAAGAGACTATCTCTTTGTTCTTAAGTAAATTTTGCGTGGTATTCTGCCTCATATAATAATGTGTATTTTTTTTAAACAATAGTGCTCTTTACATTAAAAATGTTACCAAATCTTTTTGTCATTTTATTCAGTCAGCTAGATACCATGACAAGAACATTTGTTTATTTCATTTTATTCAGTGTCATAATGTAATTTAAAATCTACAGGGAGAATTTATGGCCTGCCTGCTAACTATTATTGGCCAGTATAACCAAATTAATAAGAACACTTGCAAATTTCTGCTGTGTGTGGTACTTACTGTTTCACAGAGCAGTAGAAAATACTCCTTATATCAGTACTATTTCTATATGCAAACCATGACTTGCTGGAAGCTTCCGTCAAAGTGACCCCTAGAGAAACCATTAACACTAACCCACAGTAGGCCCGATTTGTATACTGTCCTGGAGCCCATTCTGAAAATGATAAATAGTATATTTCTTTATATTGGGAGTCAGGCTTTTGTGGCCAAATCCCTTTAATAACACAATCACTAGGAGCTGGGTATTGTAGAAACACGTGACGAAGTCACGAATGTGACTAGAATACAGTTTTGAGTGGACAAGTCTTTCCAAGCTGTGGCTTACCTGGCACTTTTCAGGTAGGAAGTCCACAATGGTATATAATGAGAAAGTGTCTGCTGCCTCCTGTACATATATATTTGGAATCTTCTTTAAGTTCCTTCTTTGTAAACCTGCATGTAGTGATCTAATCTCTTCTTTCCTAGGAACTTAGTACATTTTTCTTTCTTTCTGAAAATAAGTAATAAAAGATCTCTGGAGTTTCCACCATGACCACATAGTGTGCACTCTGTAAAGACTTTGAGGCTGCCCCAATGTGAACTCGGTGACACTATCTTAGCAGGGACTCCTATGGGCATGGTGGGGTGGGGGATCCTTGCCATGGCCCCTGCCTTTGGGCAGAACCACCTTAGCACTAGGAAAGTCCTCTTTCCAGGGCAGGTACTCTGGCTTTTTCAGAGCCACGGGACAGACGGCTTGTCATAAGATGAACATATAAGCAAGGAGTAGTAGCAATAGAACTTGCTGTTATTCTTAGAGGATTCAATCAAAGATTTTGAAATGAACTAAAACAAGGTCAGAGCAAAACATTCTTCCCATGTGCTCTGTCTTTATAGAGAGATGCCTTTTAAGCCTTTTTGATATAACAGGCAAAGTCAAGTGTAGTATTTACTCAAATTCTGTAATGGGCAGTATGTGTGTGCATATATGTATGTGTATATATAGTTATGAAAACTAGTGCTTAACCTACTTACTAAAAGAAATCTGGATGGAGACCTCACAGTAATTTTGAAATCTCTCTTTTTACTGTCATGCTAGTTCAGTGTATTTTGGGATATGCCTTTCTAGAAGGGCTCCAAGTTTATTTGCCCAAAGACTAGTATGAAGTTTAGTGTTACAGGAAGCAGTAAAAGGACCCTTGAGTGTGACTGCTGTTAGAAGAGGCACAGAGCAGATGCAAGTCTGGCAGACCTTTTGGTTGAATAACTTTTGTTAACGGTCTACAGAGTAGAATAATATGGAGTGTGTCTTTTAAAAATGTCCATATATAGACTCAGAGTTTCATGAAAACGGACTGTCTAGTTTATCACTATCTTCAGTACCTAGTGCCTAAATCAGTTAAGCAACATAGTAGTTGCTTAATAAATACTTGGTGAACTAATCAACTAATTAAAATGTCCACCAGATCATTAATAGGTTTTATCTCTGGATTATGGATGATTTGTATTTCCCTATTTTGACTTATTTGGATACTCTAAATTTTCTATAATGAAGGTGAATTACTCTTAGCATTTAAAAAAGAGTCCATTTTGCCATTATTGAAAGGTCCTTGGAACCCACTTAAATTTTTGTACTTAGTTGTGTTAATAATAAATATGCTTTCTTTCACTCACAGAAATCTGCTAGTTTGGGGCATACAATTTGGGTTTTTTCTCCTATCGGGGCCATTAGGTTGACATGGATCCTCCCACATTCCCCTGCCCCGTCGCTCGGTGACTGAGTGTCTGTTTATAGACCAACCGGCCCGGTTAGGAACGCTCTCTTTGGCCACAGAACAGAGTGAGACCACTCACCTGAGGGCTCAGGTTCCTGACCTTGGCCTCATTATGCAAACTCTTGCAGCAGCTGAGCTAACCTCCACGAGTGCTAATAAGAGTTTGTAATTGGACCTGAAGTGAGAGGACTGAGTGTCTCCCTTCAGCTCCCTGCTCCTGTTCCATGGCAATAGTGGATCCTTAAGACACATATAGAGAGATTTGGCTCATAAATATGTAAAGTAGGTATAATGATACATCTCTGTTGAGGCTATAATAATATTAAATTCCTACTTGTCATTTTTAAAAATCTTCGATGATAGGCTCAACACAACTATAATTATTATTTATTAAAAACTTTTGTTTAAAATGTTATTAACAATATCTTTATTTTCTGTATGGAATGGGGTAATAATCATAAACAGTAGAGGAATAGAGTTGTAATTTATGAGTGGGTAGAGTGCTAGATTGTATTTTTTCCCAATGAAATACAGAGATACAGAAATATTATCATGATTTGTGTTATAACACTGGAGTCAGAACTAATACTGAGGAGTGTTTTCTCAGCTTGATGCATGAGCTTTAGCTGCGCAGCGCCCATCAGCACTAATGGGAGATTCAAGGCTAAGCGCCAAGGATAAAACTGAGACTAGACTGTGAGCTGTGGACGGGGTCTGTTTGGAAACTGATTCTCCTTGTTATTTTATGTGCTGTTTTTTGCTTTGGGGGTTCCTGCTGTTACACCTTTAAAATTCTACTTTCAGATATGGTAAAAGATAACATTTCATAATAAATAAAAGTTGTAGCCAATTTTTTTTATCTTTGCCAAAAAAGTGATATAGTGAATGAAAATTCCAACTGAAAGATAGAGCCAAAGGTTTGGCTAAGATACTGGATATGTCTTGCTCACACAATGTCTAGAAAATTCAGTTATCCATCTCTTTGAAAAAGAAATTGGTGTGTGTTTTCATGACTGTCTATCCAATTACCAGTCTATTTTTTCGTGAGCTATTTTCATACATCAGTGGTATGGCTATATTGTGAAAAACAGTGAGAGGGCTTCAACTATTTCACATGGTCATAATGAGCATGCATTGGAAATTAATATATATGACAGGAATAGTGCATAAATACAGTGGTGCCTCTCTGCCCCCTCCACATAGGCAGTGTTTCTGTACCCCTGGAAGGAAAAGTTAATCTTCTGTGGCTAAAATAATTGAAATTTATTTCTCCTGCTTGCTTAAGATCAATGAATGAGTAGATTCTGCCTCCTTTAACACTTCTATTCTTTGTTTAATCTTTTGTATATTTAACTGATGGCAGCTGCCCTAATTTAGGGCATGTTAGAATGTGCCGTCTAATTCACTTTTGAGGATAAAAATTAAACAAATCAGTGTTTCACTCTGCCATTCTCAAGCAGACAGAAGCTCCTGGGGTGTGTTATTGTTAATAGTAAAATAGTAAATAGGGGTTTCAACACAGGCATAAGCTTTTAATTGGCCAGTTGTTTGAGAAGATGACTAGTTCATAGATTAATGGACATTAGTTGGAATTGTAGTTTCCTTATATTCAAACCAAAGCCTCTTTGAATATTAAATCTATATGCCAGTGAGATCATTTAGTTTATTTTAAAGTCTTGAGTTGGGAGAGCCATCATGGGTGATGACAATGATGCTAAATGAGCAATGTAGTTGAGAGAAATAAGCATGAAGGAACACATAACCCTGATCACATCCTATGGGCATTATGTTTCTCAGTCAGATGGAGGAAGTAATTAATTCACTAAGTCCTCAGTCAATTATACCCAATGCCCGGAACTCCACTGTGAAACCACTGCTGCCTAGAGAGTAGGGACCTACTTGACCATGGACAAGAAGAGAGGTGACCTCATGAACGAATCAAGATGCCTGTGCCTAGGAGAGCACTCTTTTGAGAGGCACCACTAGAGAAGAGAGAGAACTGGGAGTACAAGGGCTTATGGTGCACAGAGCACATCTAGCCTTGAGGGTCCAAATTAGCTGCTGGAGACTTGAGCTGGCCAATTAGCCTCAGCCAGGTGGTTAATGTAGCTTTAACTATTAACAAAGCTTTACGCTTCCCTGCTCTATGACCTAACTTCAGGTTGTGGTGGCATGGGCCATAAGCCTGCGCAGACCAGTTTTCATTTGAACACCAGGAAATGAACGGATGAGTCTCTTCTCTGGTGTTTTGGACAATCAAAATAGAAACTGTTATGTTACATATTTGTGTAGTGTCATGGGTGCTAACGGCTGTCCTCATTCCATTCAGTCCTTCCTTAAGGACCCTAGATATTAGGCCCAAAGAAGGCTTGTAGCGTCAAGGTCCAAAAGGACCTGGTGGTTAAAGGCCACACACACACAGTGACACCAGAAAACTAATAATGTAAAACCAAAAGGATCTTGAGAATCTCCCTTTGCTCAGAGGAATATGACTGGAGTCAGGCTGCCTTCTTCCTGCTCTGCTGTGCTGTGAGCCCAGGAGAACCCAAACCAAACATGATGAAGCTCCAGCATCCCGGCGTTTGGCGTTTTGCAATTCTCTTTGGAATCACAGAAGAGTAAATAATTCCTTACACAGTTTGGCTCTTACAGGAGTCAGTCTTGAACAGCTGTCAACAGGAAACCCCAATTCATCTAGTATTCAAATCTTCTGTCACAGAGGGACCTGTCACCTAAGCCTTGACATGGGACCTATGAGAATTATTTTTATTTTTATTATTAGAAAGCACTGACAAATGTTTGGAAAAGATGGGGAAACCTAAGAGAATGAAATCCCATTTCTCCTAAATACTGCCTTTGATTATTTACTTAGCGAAGGCTTGTTTAAAATAAGACAGTTTTTCTTCTTTTTTTAGTAACTTGAGAAATATCAGTTGCAAAATCATTCCCTTGTAATGCCATCTTAAGACAATTTAGCGCTGCTGTCTGTAATAATTGTGAGAAATTCTATTTTTTCTTGGAAAACTCATTGAACCTTACCCTCCCCCAACATTCTGTAATTTGGAAATCTGTCATCAGTTCACATCAGATGATAGAATTTCTGTGACAAAGCATTTGTGATTTTATCTTTCTTCTGTTTGATCTTGAGCTGTTTGCTGTTTTCCTTATGTAGGCAACCTATCCAGCATCATACAGCTGACTCTCATTCTTTGTGTATCCTGTAGAGGTGGGGGTAGTCAGCAAAGCTCCCAGAGGGAGAGGTGGGTGAGAGAAGAGATGATGTGACGTAGGGGAAGGTACCACTCCATCTCCCAAATGTGCTGCTTCCTCATGCAGATTCCCAACACTGCTCTCTGCACTGGCTGGCCCAGCTGGAAACAGAGGTCCCAACCCTGCTGCCCTGTCCGATCCCCTTTTCACTGAAGGAAGAGTATGTCTGGATCCATGGCTAGGGAAGTGGAGGGCAGGGGTAGAGGGCAGGACTTTTTAATCACAGAAATTGAGAGAGATGAAGCTGAGCTCTTGAGAGGGAGGTGACATGGTCTCCAAGAAGGCAATTAAATAGACAAGGAGTGTGGGAATTAGGGATCAGAACTGTGAGGCAAACAGGCGGAGTGGTTTTAGACCAGTTGCATTTACCCTCAGTGCCTCATTTTCCTTGTATCAAGCAGAGGCAGTGTTAGAATTAATTAATTTTGCAGCGTGCTTTGAGATCCACCGATGAGAGACTAGAGCAGTGCAGAAGGTTTTGTGTTGCTGTTATTCTTGTTTCTAGAGAAATGAAAGCTTCCTCTTTTTCATCAGTCTCCCAAACCCCCACACGTCACAATAAGAAGTGAAAGTGGCCTGTTGGCTTTATCAGCCAAGCATTCCCGTGCACTTCATCAAACCTTGCCTCGGCCTTCTCTCTGAGCGCAAATATTGCATGATTCTGTTGTGAACTTTTTCTGTGGGCCTGATGTCAATAATTTTATTCCAACCTGACTGTTATTTCTTACTATTACACAGGGCTGATAATGTCACTGTCCTGGGGTTTGTCTTTGCCTGGTTGCTTTTTAGGATTTTCTTCATGCCCATTCATAATACTTCTCAGTTCCCCTAAACTTCTCAAAGAGTCCTCAGAATTTGACTTTTGGACATCTGAGACGGACCACCAACACAGCCTCACTCTGCCCTCACCTCTTTACAATTTCTTTCCTTCTTTTTGGCAGAACACAAATTTCCAAGTTCTATAAATTTGCTTATAAATACACGACTCAGCTGTGTTCCCATCCTTTGTGTCAACAGGAAAATTCCCTTGTTCTGTTTAGCCTGAATAATTACCAAACTGTTTGTGATTAGAATGTGAGGATGTGACCTCACAGCAATTTTTTCATTTCCTTTTTCTGTATTTAATACATTTCAGAAACTGAAAACACCAAATCTGTCCCTTTTTTTTTTTGATGCTTATCAGTAATGGAAACATTGCAAAACAATCAGCCCAATACCTATGCTTTGTTCATTTATTGCCTTCTCTGAAGATAAATTGACTGTACTCAACTCTCTTCAGCATTTTTCTTCACCTAGATATTATTGCCTTGTGCAGCCACCCCAAGGTGACTGTTATCACTTAATTAAATCCTTGCACGCTGGGAAGAAAAAACAACATTGTTCCTTCATAACCCCAAGGAGCCTATTTTTAAGCCACTAAGACTTTTCCCTGTTTTATTAACTTATTCCTGGCTACAACAAGACATACTTTTGTTGATGAGCAAAAGGTTGTATTAGCTTTTTATTTTCTGGGTAAACTTATCTATTCTCTGGGAAGAGGGAAAAAAAAGAATGGACGTTACAAGAGAAGGGGAAAAAATGGGGTCTCTTGAACCTCTCTGATTCTAGTAAAGGTCTCTGTAAACACCAAGCTGGAAACTAGAAGCAAGGGATTCAGGAAAGGGAATGAGAAAATAAAATGCAAACATAAAATGGGAACAAGACTCAAAGTAAAATGACTTCTCTGTCTACTGGGGGATGCACGTGGGGTCGAAGACACCTCTTTCCACCTCAGAAACCAGGCATAGAAGATACATGATATTTTGAGGAGGGACAATCTATTGGTACTTCGTTTTGTTGCTGCCTAGAGTAGCATCGTTTTATTAACCTGTTGTTTAATGTTTATTTTTTTCCCAATCAGGTTTTCTTTGCCTTATAGTATTGGGAATCCATGGTTGAACAGTGCTATACCCAGTTATGTTGCAAGGCATCAAAGAAATACTGTTGGAGTATGCTTAGAAGTGTGCGTGCATGTGTGTGCGTGTGCATGTATGCACACGTTAGCAGTGGGGAGTCACAGCCTGTGTCTGACAGCTCTGAGGGCAGCTCCTGATATCAGAGAGTTCACGTGCTGTAGAGGGAGTTAGTTGTCCATGCATAGTAAATTAGGTACCTTTTAGTTTGTTTCTAGTCCATTAAATCCTGGGCCAGGAAATGGGTTTGCCACTTTTAAAATTTGGACCCAAGCAAGCATATGTGTTTATTCATCATGCTAAATCATTTTACCACACGCTGTGTTCACCAACAGAGTAAATGCTGCTTTAAGCTGTAATATTGGCACGAGCGGTTGATGCTGTGACAGACTGAGGTTGGATAGAGACCTGGTTCTTAAATAGTTGGATAATTAAGATATCTGAACCATCACTGATCATTGCCCACAGGTCACACATTTCTTTGCTTCACACACAGAGCACGTGAATGTGACTACTGGCCCCCTCCCTCATGCTGTGAAAGAGATGGTCAGGGGCTCAGTGTCCCTATCTCTGAAATGGGAAAAGCATAAGCACCTCGAGGATGATGTGAGAATGAGCCCAATAATGCCTGTGAAAATTCCTCTAACAAAAGGGCCATCTGTACAGACCCCAGGAGCGTTTTCTTGCTTGGTGCATGAGAACCTCCGTGCCTGCTCAGGGGGACTGAGGATCTTCAGGAGTTGCTCCTTGGGTTTGAGTCTGATCCTCAGGAGTTTGCATCTCACCAGCCAGATGACTGCCCGTGGGGATATGTGTATCTGCCCACTTGCTGGAGTGGATTGGTTTAGCTTTTTTCCTCAGCAGGTTCATTTCTTTTCTTTTATAGCAGCGTTATAAATATCTTACTGAGGAATGTTGGAGCCCCTCTCAGACAATGCCCTTTGTAGCATCTGCCCATTTGCCTTTCACCCTGAACTGTGTTTGTCTGAAAAGTGTGCTTGGTGTCGTGATGAAGTTAGTATGGAGGTATATACATATTTGGCTTCAAATTTCAGTTTTGTTGGTCAGAAACTCTTCATAGCTTTTTCCTGACAACCTTAGAACACTATGTAGGATCACAAAGTGAGGCATTGTTTACAGTTTGTCTCTCTGTCTCTCTGTCTCTCTCTTCAAGTTCAGGCAGCGTCATTCTTAAGCCATCCTTCTCAGCAGTGTATATCTTGTCTTCCAGAATGTCAAATCAGTTGGGACCCAACTTTCCTCAGTCACCCATTTTTGTTCTTAACAGTCTTCACTGCCAGGAAGTGCTGCCTTCCTCCCCTGGACTCTGCACCCTGCATTTGCCCTTCACGAAATGGGCAGACTGGTGGCAGCCTCTGTGGAGGAAACGCACATGTGTTCATGTCACCCCGGGGCTCCTCCGGGCTGAATAATCCAGTCCATTTAACCAGTCCTTAAAAGTCTTATGTTTCAATTATCTAATCATTTTTTTCAGCTCGCTTTTAAACCCTCTCTAAATTCCTCTTTCAGTAAAGCAGCAAACCCCAGACCTGAATTTATTTAAGATCTAAACGGTGCTGAATATAAAGAAAAATTAACTTAGAATTCTAAAGTTCAATGTCAGGGGCTCCCATTTCCAGACATTTAACTTAAAAACATTGAGTTGATCAGTTGCCCCATGTAAAAAAAGCACCAGATGGTGCATCCACGCACACACACACACGAGGTGGGAGGCAGGTACTGGCCTTTTGCTGAGCCCTAGAGAGCAGGAGACACTCCCTGAGAGACCATGACCTCTGCTTGCTGAGCACAAGGCAGCCGCAGCCTTAGAGTGTCTCACATGCCTTGGAGGATGGGGGTTATTTGAAGGTAAACAGAACTGGACTCAGGCAAAATTGTCAGGTCGATGAAAGGCTTTAGCGTCAGCTTTTTCTCTTCTCTTTCCTCACCACTCCCAGGTGTGTCCTCCTGTCCCCTCCTTGATGAGCATGCAGTCAGTGCCGGTCACTTACAGGAAGTAGTTACTGAGGTACAGCATGCTGCTGACGAAAAGAGAACCTCAGGAAGTGTTGGTTGCCTCCTTCCTGCCTCTCTTCCTGCACTCTCACTACCCCAGTTCTCATCTGGAACCAAACTGAGTTTGAGGAAGCTTAGAGACAGTCTTCTCGTTAGCCCCGCATCCCCACTTTCACCTGCTTCCAGCTATCCTTAAAGAGGGAGCTGTGCAAACAAGACAGAATTTGTATAAAACCATTACAATATTAGTATATTTAGTAGAAAATTACTAATAAAAATATGTTACTGTCCTCACTGCTTCAATACTTAGAACTTTGTCCATTGTTGCTTCAAATTCTTATAGATTTTTATATCAGTCGATTACACTTTAGGCTGAATGAGTATTCGAATAGAAGTGATTTTTCTGGGACTATTATATGTCTATTTCCAATACCTTTTGGGCATAGAAGAACAGCTTTTCTGTATATTTGCCACAGTATTTTTTATTGCGTGTATATGATTTGAGTTAGAAAGGGAAAGAGCTGCCAGGAATCAGCTATGTAAAGCACTGCAGCCGTGGAAGGGGGGTCTACCCAATAGGTTATGATCTACCAAAGTATGGCTTAAACTGTACCTGGCGGACTGTCAAGTCCTGCCACAATCTCTTGTTTGGCTGAGGTCACAGTCAGACAACAACCATCTTCTTGCTCCACTTCTGCCCTGGCATCACCCAGAGTACTACCTCTGTGCCTTCTGCCCCAGGGAACTCAGATCTAAAGGGGGACAAATGGTAGCAATTTGATACCTAAAGGTTAAGAATCTCTGCCGTGAAAAAATATGGTCCAGTCAATATCTAGTATAGCAAGCTGCATTTGAGTTCCTGCTCTTCCACTTACTAGCTGTGTGATCTCAATTTCCTCATCTCAAACAGGAATGGTGATAGTATAAGCATCAGACTTAGGAAGTGAGGATTGAACTGGGTTACTCAGTGTAAAGTGCTTCTTCTAGGGTCCAAAACAGAGACTGCCTTCACAGATGCTGTGACTAAAACAGAGACTGCCTTCACAGATGCTGTGACTGATAAGAATGGAGTATAATATTGTACACAGACACATATAGCCTAGAATAATCCTCATTTTTAAATGGCCATGCTTATGAAACTAAAATCATTTTATCCTGTTTTTTTCTTTCTCATCTTCTTGTTGACTTTACTGTCTTGCCCAAGTGCCCTACCCTGTATTTCCTTAATGTGTCTCTTTCTGGTAACTTTTACATTTCCTCAAGTACATGAATAGTGTTTTCTCCCTTAGAAATATTCTGTCCCTAACTTGTGTTTATTAAATTTTAAAGAGGAATGTTTGTGACCAGGATGAAATCTTATTTCAGCCCTGAATATTGAGTCCTTTTCTTGCTTGTTCCTTTAAGTTCCTGTCTGACTTATTTGGTTTTCCTGCCCTTGGTAGATTATCTCACTTCCTCCAAGTGTGTATCTCTCCTTACAATCACGTAAAAACCACCCTTATTGGCAGACATTTTTTCTAAACCAGCATCGCAAGTCAAATAATAACCACTGTGGGTGCCATTTATTAAATCTCTACTATATGATGGCTCTTCTATGTGCGTTAACTCCAATCATTGACAAGAGCTCTATTGAGCAAAATAAGTAATGTATAGATACCATTCTTTACATTTTCATGTAAGAAAACAATGAAGGTGCAAATTCAGAATTCCAGCTCAAGTCTATTTGAGACCAAAGCTCATGTGTTCCTCTCCATCATACTATGCTGCTTCTTGAAGACTTTGAAGTATTCTCATTTCAAAGCTGGCATGGAACTTGTTCAGCTGTGGCCACGCAGGCTCCTTAGCTTCATTGAAGGAATTGAGGAGACAAGGCCGTAATTTTTCCATCTTCTTTACCATTGCCCCAAATCTTAGAGTCCCTCTGAATCTGAGCAGGGACTTTCTGAGAGAGTCATGCCTTCTCATGTTGAGGCCGACTAGGGGGTGGAATTAAGAGAGGCCCCTCCTAGTACCAGGTCTTCGAGTCCTGAGCTATGGCCTCCAGCAGAATATTCCCCTCGCTGAGCATTTCTCAAGAACTGAAGCAAGTCCCTCCCTGGTGAAAGCTGTAGAATGTTCTCCTTAGCAATGATCTCAATCAAGGCGCCCTGGTCTCAGAAGTAGTCCATCTGTCTGATGCATCTCTTTTTCCTTTCTCACTCCTCTTCTTTTGGGGTTTCCCGTACAGCCCTCTGACTCTGGAAGTCTCCTCTCCCACACCTCTTAACAAGGCCAGGAATCTGTCCCTGTAGCTCAGACACCCCTATCCCCTTTCTGGTGCCGCACCTGGGACTTGGATGGTCCCCAGGTTCCCTTTTTCGTGAGGACCCTAGGAAGAGATGTGACAGGATCAGCTTTCTTTAAACCACTTGAGCTGCTTGCTGTATCAGCAACCCGATTGTCAACTGACCTGTTCAAAAAAAGTAGTGAGAAGGTCCTAATGTTTCAGCCCATGTCCTCAAACATGCAGATACTCCTGCTTGGCATCTCTCTGTACCTGAATGTTTAAGACTATATGTTCTCTTGGGTAATTCATTCAAACTCCCTAATATGTCAAAAGGGGGCATTAGTAATATATTTCCTTCAAAAAGGTTCTGGATAACACACTACACCCAGCTTTCTCTTGTGTGTGTCCCTGTAAGCCAAGAGATTTCAGCCTTGAAGAAGCAAGCATAGATGATTTGCAGCAGAACCCATCAATTTCACTGTATGTAGCAAGCCTTTTGGGACAAGGATTTTTATCCTGTTCAAATGAAGGTTTTATGTCACGTCATGTTATTGAAAATTTTAATTGTAATAACATAGTTCATTGTGTTAAGGGAGCCAATATAAGGAAGAATCGCTTTTTGGAAATATGAGAAGGAATGAATTTCCTATTTTCATTGCCTATGAGCGTGTATTACTTATACCTTGTTGAGAATATGGAAGGAGCTGGCTTCACTGCAGTATACAATATTGATAATAATGTTAGTCATTCACCATTACACTGTCTTAGTCCCACTAGCTCAAGCGGAATTAAGGATGTTGATAAAGTGTGGAGACCTATGCCGACATATAGCACATTAGACTTGCCTAGTAGGCCACATGTGTGTGCTTTTTAAGAAATGGCAAAATAATATTGACTAGACACTTTCATAAAAGGTACCTATTCTGGCAGAAAAGAATCAGGAAAGAGATGAAAATCTGGTGGAGAGGAGCAGCAACTGTCTTAAGCAGGTGCGAAGACTTATAATGAGGACAGAAGGAATCTGCGGAAAATGATAAAGGCATAAGGTTGTGTTTGTAAAACCCTTCATATATTTTTTATTTGCTTTGGGATAAAAGTCTTCCATTAGGGCACAGAGGCCAATTTGAGTCTTTAGGGGCTCAATCCTTTAGGGGAACTCACTCTCCAGCCTGCGAAGCATTTAAGTAGAAATTAAAGTAGGTCATTCTTTTACTAAGGAGAAGCCCTCAAGCAAGACAATAAAACAAATCTTACTTGTTGGAAAAGGTCAAGACTGGAATGAGCAAATCTCATTGGAGGCAAAAAGGATCTATCCCCAATATTCAACCATACAAAATTTACGCTAGCCTACACAAATTTGGAGCCATTCTTAGTCTTCAAAATTTGTCTGTAATCATTGCATGTCCATGAATCAGATGTATAAACATATCCATAGTCATTTACTGCCCAGGGAAGTTTTTACATACAAACGCACTCAGAACAGGACTGTTGGGAACATGGGGCGTGAGCTGTGGTACACGTATACCACTACAACCACACCATCCCCGCACTTCTTTCACTAAATGAATAAATACAGAATGCAAACCAAAGGTGAAAGGAGAGGAGAAAAATTAAAAGAAATAAGAGAAAAAAGAAAAAATGAAAAGGGGGCTGAAATGGGAACCTAGAAGTGGAATAGAAGCTGTTGATCCCACACCTGTGCACTGTGCGTTCCAAGGTGATCCCAGGTGATGTTATTCTTCTCATTTTTTTCAGGCTTCTATCATTCGTGGGGAGCTTGGTGTTTACTTAGCCACTAAGTTATGTCTAAGGAAGAGGTGTAATTAGGATTCATCTTTCTTAAATTATTATGGACTTCTTAAAAATATTAATTCTGCAAGCTTATGTGACAGAGTTTGTATGGTAGATATAGGTAGAAAATTTCTTAATTGATGAAGTTGATCATCTTCAGAGTCTAGACAGCTAATAAAAATATCATTCTAGTAATGCAAATAAGTATTAGTTCACATGCCTAGCCCTTAAAAGAAACTAGGCAGAGGGCCAAGTGAAAAATCAGGCTTGGGATTTAATCAATATGCTCGCCTCTTCATATGACTGTTGTTGGCAATTTGGATGCCTTTGGCATAGAAGATTGAGAGAGACTAAGTGGGAGGTGACAGTTGCGGCTGAAGATATTATAGGGCTATATGGTTGAGGCCACGATAAATTCTATAGACTAAATAGAATTTTAATAAGTCCAATAGTCATTGAGACATGGACTGTCATTCATCAAATGCATTGAATGGTGGAATATATCCATTTTCACATTATTTTTGTTCTAACTTATCTTTAGCTATTTAAGTCAAAAGAGTGGGTAAATGGATCATTGTACACATTAGAATTAGACTGAGACTACCTATTCAAGGTTTCTAGCGAATGAATTATCAATATGGCCAACTGCAAATTTCTTTTGGAATTACTGTGAATTGGCACATCAGTGCATTTGAATAGATCATGCATAACCTAGATTGTGGTTACAGCGATTCCCTTGTAGGATGTATAGTGTTATGGTTATTATACAACTTCAGTAAGCCACATTGTCCTTTGTCACTGAAAACATTTTATCTAGTGATTCCTCAGGTGTGTTAGATGATACAGCCCCTCTGGCTAAAGTAGACATGTGGTGTTTGGTGGCAACCTGTGCCAAATAGCCCAAAACAAAATGCACAGTAAGTTAGACCTCCCTAGCAGGCTAACACTATATACTGCTTAGGAAAACGCAGAATAACAGGTCTGCCATTTTTTGGCAGTGTCTGGGATGTCAGTTACTGGCCTTGATCTCACTAAAGAACCCAGGAAAGGAAAAGATCCTGTGTGATGACAGCACTCGAGGACAGGAGGGAAAAGAAAGACTCTATCTGGGCAAAAGCTTTTGACACCTCCTTCTGCCCTGGGAAATGTATATAGTGGCATTGTTAGCTCCATGAAATGATCCATCCCTGTTTGGTAATTATGAGAGTGAATGTGAGCACTTTCAGAATATATTTATCCATACCCAAGCACCCAGGCATTTCAAAATTTACAGGACAGATCTGTTCCTGAAAAATTGACCATTTAGTGACAGTTCAGGTCTTGAATCTAATTTGCCCTTTGATACCCACAATGCGTTACTCTAGGAAAAACTTTGACTTCAAGACAAAACAGAACTATACCTTTTGAATATTTTTAAGACAAATTTGAGCACCTATTTTAAAGGAAAAAAAATAATCACAGTGATTATTTGACTTATCAGTCAAATAGCCAAAACAGAAAATGTTGAATCTATCATTTTTGCTGCCTCGAGGTGGGTCAGAAAGGCACGGAGACGGTATAGTTCAGATATACTGTTTGCCTTCTTCAAATCACCATAACATGTCTGATTTCACATTCAGAGTAGTCACTTTAGACTTTATCTTTGCATTTTCATTATTTATACTTCTCTATAGACAATTTCAGTCCCATGATTCCTATTAAATCTCGCTGAGATTTTGATTAAAGCATCTTTTGATCCTGGAAATTCAAATAATAAAATAGCCAGTTACTCTTCAGTGATGGCAATAAATTCTCTTCCAGTCAGGATAGTCATTGAAGTAGATCAGAAAGAGGAAGGAAACGCCAATCTCATTTTTCATATTTAAAAAAAAATTCACTTTAGTAAGTCAGTGGAAAAAACTGGAATTTGATTTTTGTCTTTACTAATGTCTTTATCCCACAAAATTACCAACACCAAAA
The DNA here is from genome assembly GCF_041296265.1 of Equus caballus. Classification (NCBI taxonomy): domain Eukaryota; kingdom Metazoa; phylum Chordata; class Mammalia; order Perissodactyla; family Equidae; genus Equus; species Equus caballus. Next base: position 184,262,222 of record NC_091684.1, read on the forward strand.
ATTGCATACCCCAGCCCAGTCCTTTAATTCTATTCCTGAGTTGGACTACTACAGAAGCCAGGATGTACAGCCAAGCACCACTGCTTTTAATTGGATAAGTTTAGACTGTTGTGTAATGTACACCTAGCAGATTTGGTCCTGGCAAATTTCACATGCTGAAGTGCTCAACATTGAAGAATACCATCTATAGACTTACCATCTAGAGACTCTCTGAAGATGATTTCTTACAACGTTAGTTGTTAGGGTTTGGATATATGCAAGTATGTTAGCAAACAATAAAAATCCGTAATCTCTTTTGCTTCATGTGTGTGAAATAGGCATGTGGAGGTAAAGGCAGAAGCATTTCCTTGGAGCCTGAATAGGATGAGAGTTCTGTGGACAAGGAGTATATGCTGGTCCTCCTCACTAAGACTCAGCGGCCGACTGTGAAATGAAAGTGGAAGGTTAGCAAAGCAGCCAAGAGCCATAGCAAGCAGTAAACCAAGCTGTTTATCCCAAGATCATTCAGGACCAGGTTCCCAATTCCATCGGAATAATTGATTTTCACATAAATGTGTATCTCTGCTTTGTATGGAGCTAAGGCAATGAAGCAATATAGCCTCTAAGCATTTGAAATGCACAGAAGACCAATATAAACATTTCAATGTTGTAAATGTGGGACCCAGAAGAGGTGCAATTACTTGAAAAAGGTTTCAAAAACAATCCTAAGCACTGTCGATTTCTGGAACTAAATGCTGCTTTCTATTATCAGTCCATCATATTTATAGCTTTCTGTGGATCTAGTAAAAATTAATTATTAATTATATGTGATATATAAAATAAAGAGCAGAGAATCTAGTTACAATGATTTCTTGAGATTAACATTGAAGGTTTTCATGGCCCAAGCATTTTCCCCAACCAGAATTTCTAAAGTACTACCTTAGGCAGCTCTGGCTACCCTAACAAAATACCATAGACTGGGTTGGTAAAACAACAGAAGTTTATTTTTATCTCATAGTTCTAGGGGTAGAAGTCCAAGATCCAGGTGCCAGCATGGTGAGGACTCGATTCCTAGCTTGCAGACAGCTGCCTTCTTGCTGTGTGCTCTCACGGCCTTTCCTGGGTGCATGCCTGTGGAGGGAGAGATGGGTGTCTCTTCCTCTTCTTACAAAGCCACCAATCCTATTGGATTAGGACCCACCTATATGACCTCATTTAACCCTAATTACCTCCTAAAAGCCCAGTCCCCAAATACAGTCACATTGGGGGTTAGGGTCTCAACATACAAATTTGGGGGGATGTAATTCAGTCCATGGCAGCTATAGTGGTAATCATCAAGTTCCTTTCAGTACAAATGTTTTTAATGCCTTTTCCCTAGAGATAGCAATAAATGTTTCCTGAAATGAAACTCGTATGAATGTACCAGATTAATATCTGAGGTCTCTAAATGGTCTTTTAATATGCTAAATTCATTACAGGGGTCTTTAATCATTGTTACTATCCCTGACACAAACTCCTTACCTAAAGGAATACATATACAAAGCTTTTATTATTTTCTCTTAAAGAGCCTGTTTTTTCAAGTTACCCACTGCACAGTAAATAGTCCGGTCCATGGCATAATCAGCCACAACAGGAACAGCAATGTGGGTCTACCTTGCATCGTTGAGGATGGACTTTAAAGTAACCATAACTGTAAAATAAATTTCTATAAAGTCAATCTATATAAAACAGTATGTATAATACCAGAGAGGGAAAGAAAAAACCCTAAATCTGGATGAAAAACTTTGGGACAGGAAGTGGGGTCTGCATGCTGGCCAGCCCCGTGGGCTGCTGCTGTGTGTGCTCAAGTCTTGTCCTGGAAGTTGCCTGTTAGGAGGTGTGGTTCTCCTAGGAATTTTTTATTAACTGTGGGGTCCCTTCTCTACTTCTAGAGACATTATTTCCTTCCTCCTTCTCTACTTCTAGAGACATTATTTCCTCCAAGGCGTGAGAATTTCCTTGAGGTCTAGCGGTCTCTTGACTGTGTTTACACATTCTGAAAAGATAAATATGTGAGGTGATAGATATGTTAATTACCTGGACAGGAGGCATCCTTTCACAATGCATATTATATCAAGTCATCACAATGTACACTTTAAATATCTTACAATTTCATTTGTCACTTATACCTCAGTAAAGCAGAATAAAATACAAATTCCATCAATCCATGCCTTTTCCAACCCAAAGGCACATATTAGAGGTGTGGAGCCTGGTGCTATCAGACGGGGGTCCCTACCATGTATTAAGGGTGTCCTAAGCTGGAAACTGCCTTTGCCCCATGACTTTTTGTGTTATAAACTTAATTTCCAACTTGGCTCATTTTCTTAGTCTTAGATCCCACAGATGAATTTTCCTTAAGAAAGCAGCCCGTGAGTTGGGTCCTCATTCAGCTTTGTGAAACCTCAGCCAGTAGAGGCCTGGTGCCTAGGGAGCACTCAACAGAGGTTTTCTGAATGTGTCACACTTGAGTAGTAGGAACACGAGAATGGCTTATGTGCAAAGGAATGCTGGAGGAGGCACAGGTTCTGAGCAGCTCTGATGGGATGTGGAACAGCTGAAATAGGCAGCAGGTAGGAAAAGCAGGAGCCTTTTTATATCTACCACGTACTGATATGTGACATTGCATAAGGTACTTCATTTCTCTGAGCCTCAGTTTCCTTATCTGTAAAGTAGGATTAAATCATACCTATCTCACGTTTGCTCCATGTAGTTTGCCTAACAATTGTTAGTTTCCTTCCTTTCCCCCTCCTCTTTGGTGAATATTTGAGTGGACTGAGCGTTGTTAAAGATATCCTATAATATAATATTATGGTATTATATATATTAGAGTGTATATGATATGTAATAGTATATTTGATATATGTTATATATTATGTATATCGAATATATCTATTGTATGACCATTCCCTGTTTTCCAGTAGTCTGTGATTTACAGGATGTCCAATAAACAGTTATTATCTATTCTTTTCTTTGTGTTGCTTTGTATAATGCAGACAACTTGAAAGACACCCGGAACCCTGCATGTGACCAAGCTCCATGTGTAGCCAAAGCAAAGAGTGACATTTTTAGGCCTTTCAGGACCAGTACAATGTACTGTTTATATTACTCCTGCCAACATGGGATTTCCTCCTTTAACTTGAAAGAGAACTCAGCATTCAAAGGGAAAGATGCACAATAAGGAATTAGCTCCTGGATTCTAAAGAGACTATGTTTCAGTAAATTAATAGACCACATATGCAAAAAGGAGACGTTTTAATGTTCCAGTGAATATTAGTGCCTTAGAATAACTAGTGGGAATCCTCTCCTTGAGGCAAGAGGAGCTTGTGAGCAGCACATAGTCACTATGCCTCAAGTGGAGTCCCAGCCCCCAGAACAAGCCACAGATAACATGGGGTCTGCCTGTCACCCCGCATGGCTCAGAGACACACACCCGTGTGATTCCACCACATACCGCACCCTGTCTTTGTACCAGATCCTGTTGTCCATTTGGCTGGATGTTCAAATCAAGAAATCTACATCCCTCAAGGCTGGATGTAAGGCTTGAACTAGCATCCCAGGGAGGAAAGGTCAGCACTTTGATACACAGCTCCCACAAAATGGAATTTTAATGAGCAGAAGACAAACCTGATCTCCTTGCTCAGAAAGCAGATGTCTTTGTTCTTTTCATGTTTTAACATTTCACTAGTTCAGCATCTCCCCTTTTATTCTGGTCCCTCTCCTCTAAGAACTGAAGGGAGGCCGCCTGTGGTTCTCTGCACTGTTTTCTCACCTAAGATGTTTGGACTTAGGTGTTTGAGGAAACTCTCAGGAAAGGTGTTTTGAGGCGTCAAGGTTTGTTGTTCTCAAATTCTTTTTTGGTAGGAAAATAGTCAAAGTTGACGGATTAATCCAACTTGGTATTGTGATTGGGGAACGTGTGGTTTTTGGTACCTAACAATATGAACCTGTGCTACCCTTCATATTATTGATTCATTGGGGAGGGCAGTATGCAAAGGAAGAGACACAGGAGCCAGGGAGCTCTGGGAGAGTCCTAAGAGTTAAATAAAAGCCAAACCTTTGACGTATGCTTATATCCACTTTGGGAAAATATACTTGACTTAGATTCCTATTTCTAAAAATAAAGCTTTTGTTTCTGCAAAGTGCTTGATTATTAAAACTCAGATTACAAAGACAAAAATCTGGGAAACTTTTTCTTCCCCATAAACAGATACATGTGGACACCTCTGGGCACCATCCCAGGTTCTCCTTGAAATTGCTGGGAATCTGTGTGTGTGAGTGAGCAGTAGAGCATCACCTCTGAGTGTAATCATGGGGCAATATGGCATTTTAATGAGCTCTATCAGAGTGTTATTGTATCCAAAGGCCACAAAATTTCAGAAACATTTTTTTCTTTCCAGCTCTTTTATCTGCTGCCAACATAGAGCAGAAAGATAGGTATTGGAGCCCTGTTTTCAATCTTCAGGACAGACTTCTTTCGTGCTTGGTTTATTCGTTCAGCCTCTTTCATAGTGACGGAGGTGTGGCTCAAGGGAAACTCACTTATTCCCGATGCTAACCCATTGCTCAGGTAGCCGAAGCAATTTTCTCATACAGCCTCTCCTTCTTAACAGCAAAGCTGTCTCAGCAGTTCTAAAATGGTCATGTCTAAAGGCTGGCAAGCATTGTGTTCAAATTCATGTTCTGCTCTTGTCTTAGAATTATGTCACAACAATGAAAAACGCTGGGTTTAGGGGGAAAGTGGTGTGTGTCAGAGACTGTAGTCTATCGTGGGTGGGTATTTTCTCCATCATCAAAGCCTGAGTTAAAGGAATATCACAGATGCACGGTGCATTGGACATGGAGCACATGCATGCATTTAAATCACGTATATCTTACTTTTTTACTGATGTAATTGTGAAATATGTTCTTTTTGCATTCATAATTAGGGGGTGGAACAGATGGTGAAGGCTTAGTTTAAAATAATCTGTCATTAAAATAACCTAGCCTACTGGTAATTCTTCACTCTAACTGGAGTTAGGTCATAGGAAAAGAGTTTGGGGTGATTTTTATTTCTCTTCTGCATTGGAATGTAGAAGAAAGAACCACAAATTTCAAGTAGTTATATATATGAGAATTGTCCCTATAAGGGCAGTTTAGTAAGACTTCAGTCTGCGTGATTTGGCTGCAGTGGAATATGCAGAAAAGAAGAAAGCAGAGACAAAACTACTTTGACAAATATAAATCCATTTAGCACAATGCATTAAACATTAGTATACCTTCAATCATGAAGCTCTAGTTAGTTTCATACCCTGCAAGGAAATAACCTCATCATTTGACAAATACTGTTAGAAGCACTCAGCTTTGGGGGTTAAGAAACTATGCCTTCCACTTTATATGTTACGCTGATGTCAGGGGATATAAATTATAATTACTGGCATTATTATTCAGAGATGCTGTAGCTCCTGACTTGTGTATCCAAGCCTCACTCCTCATAGACTTACTGGATGTGACAAAGGAAACCTCCTGTCAGCCCTGTTGGGATGGCTAAGAACTGGTTTTAGTAATAAGAAAACTGTCTTGATAAATCAGATACTTGCATGCCTTTAAAAACGTCTGTTTTACTGTTTCTTCTAAGATTTTGTTCTCCATCTGCTTTGAGGAAAGCAGAAAGATTTCAGCATGGCTTTATAATAAATCTGCTCAAGGAAGGACGAGCATTAACATTTGTGTAGGTTCTTTTTCATCTTAATCCAACCTTAGTTAATAATCAGAAAATTCTACATAGTGAGTAAGAAGATGTAATTAACCCTTTGACCCCAGAATCTTAATTGGCGCCTGTTGAAAACAGTGGGCAGTTAAAAAAAAATTAAAAAGTAGCCTGCAGTGATTGAAACAGCTCAGTATATAGTAGCTTTCTTGATTCAAAATTTTTAAAAATTCCACAGAACTTTCAGATTAATCACATTTGGTTCCCAAGACTAACTAATTGAATGTTTCCTTCCTCCTCCCACCTTTTAAAATTGAGACACCCACATTAAACCAATATTGATTTACTTTTCTCTGAAAACTTTTCTAAGCAGCAAAATACAGCTAACTATAGACAGGGGTGACCCTGAATCAGAAGGTAATGCCTACATGAAGAGTGACTTTGCCAGTCTGCTGTAGGCCTGGTTTCATATCCCATTCTTTATCTGAAAGGTAATCGAACCTGGGTTCTGGACATTCATCTCACTCTATAGATAGAATTGACTGAAATGATAAAAACAAAAGTGAAAAATATGGTTAACTAACCAGTTCTGTTTTGGTTTATTTTTTACCTCTGTGATGATAAACAACTAATCTGACTAGTTGTGTTCTTCCCCCACCAAATTGGCTGTTATTTTTAATTGAATTGACTGGATGTTTTGTGTCATGTAGACATAGACTCATTTTAATCTCACCAGGAAATTGGAACATGTGTCAAAGCTTCTGCTTCTGCCAAGCAAAACTGGCCAGTTCTTAGGTCGCCGCTGCTCAATAGCATCAGATGTTTGGCCTCCAGATATTTATATTTTGTGCTACAGTGCCCAAACCTCCTCTAGTATTTTAGTAAATACGTGAGAGATGAACCTAATGCTGAAAAAATCACAGTCCCCTTTAGTGAGAAAGTAAAGGATGTATGTATGTGGCAAATGAATAGCACTGGATATTTTGGAGGACTGTGAAGGAATCCAGTCTAACTCTGATCTTCCAAGTGTTAGGAGATACCCCAGATGATGTTCGACATCTGTGGCATCGGAATCTGAAAATACTGTAATAGCTCCATAAGCAGGACCCTTGGAGAAAATAATCTCCATCCTTCTTAGTCATTCGAGCATGTGTGATATAAGGGAAAGAGCATTAGGCTGGGAGGTAGGACTGGACTTAGTAAGTCTTGGCTGAGCAGTTGTTAGGTACTGGCTCCATAAAGATGAATAAGACATAGCCCCACTGCTCAGAAACTGTCTCCTTGGGAATTGATTAAGCCAACCAGGACCATACAATGTCATAAATAGTTTAATAATATTATGGGAGTGCAGCAGATTTAATTCTGGCTCTGCCATCAGCTGGCTCTATGATCTAAGCCTCTTTGTGCCTTAGTTTCCTTACCTGTAAAATGAGGAATTGGACTACAGGAGATTGTCTCTATGTCAGCTCCATGAGTCCTTTCTTCTTCTCTCAGTCAGCCTTCCAGCTGTCACTTTTCCCCATAGAATTCTCCTGTGATCTCTCTCTCTCTGTCCCTCTAATGTGACAGTGACATTTTAAGGTTGAGAAGATGGCTACACAGCTGTCTGTGATTGTATGCCACGCATTGCTATTAAGTTGATTGGAAAACGTACCCAGGCCCTTTTCTCCAGGGGGAAGATCAAGGGGAGAGTCTTGATCCTCATGAATCATCCTCAGGAGACATCGTGCTTGAGGTAAAGACAGGTTGAAATGAGATCCTTCCCAAACTTCTACACAGGATACTTCTCTCCCTTTGCACTGGTTCAAAGTAAGGTGCCACCATGCAGCACCCTAAGCATGAAAGGCTGTGTCTCACCAGGCTCCAGAAGGTTTGGCAGTTTTGTCAAAGGTAAGGAGCCCAGTAAGCAATATTTTGTTCCCTGTCCCATAACTGGTTCCAGGGGAAATTTTACAGAGCAAAGGGGACAAGGTGACCTCTTGTGGAAGTGGCTTATGAACTCTACTGTCATCCCACTTCCCATGTGTCTCCTACTCCTAAAAATAGGATTCTATCATTTGAACAAATCGTTGAAAAACAAGTGATGATTTTTAAGAATTCATAGGCTATCTCTTAGTATAAATATTTTACCTTCAGAAACGCTGAGAAAATTTGTCTTTTCATTAATTTACACATGTCAGTTAGAGAATCTTTATTTTTGGTGGAAGATGGTATAGGTATTCAGTCCAGCTGTCAGAGTTCGAATTCTAACTCCATCACAAACTAGGGACAGGCACGTTGCCTAACTTCCATGAACCTCACTTTCCTTGCATATAAAAAGTAGATGATAATATAATTACCTCAAATGGTATTCATGAAAATTAAAAACGACAGTACATGCAAACTGCTTAGTACATATTGCTTAATAAATGTAAGCTATTATTATTGTACTGTCTTGACCAAAAGCTCGTCTATCATGTAATTTGCTTTTTTGTAGAGCAATACAATGTGACTTTTGAATTGTTTCCAGAACCCACTAAGAGGAGGAGATTGAGGGCTACCCACAGTTTCTGACCAGTGGGCTGTGAAAACAGGTCAGGAAGCGTGGAATGCAAATTGTGTATATACATATAAATACATGGACACACACATTCTTATATACATACACCCATAAATATGTATATTTCATGTATACATATATAGCTCCAAAAATATTTTAGTATTTTAGGAGACTGAAATTATTGTTGAGATTTGAGGCAGTCTATTTTTCTAACTGAATTTTACATGTTTCTTCCACGTTTCTACATTTAAAAGTTATGTCATTAATTTAGTGTTGCCACACACCTTGTTCCCATTGTAGGTTTCCTGTATTTCCAAGTTCACAGCCTTTGTAAATACCACCAGTCTTTAACATTTCTTTTCCTGTGCAAGCAGTACTTGTGCAGTCTACCTGGTTTTGCATAAATAAAGCAAAACAAAAGACATGAGGATGATGGAGGGTATAAAATGCACTTGGATGGCAAGAATTTGAAACAAGTTTATTCTCGATTTGAGTGGTATATTGCAGTTGGAGTCCATGATGATTTACACCATTCATCAAACTGAAAATACAGCCCTTCATTTGGAAAGTGGACTAGGGTTTCCGGGGCTACAGATGATCTGTAGCATCCTTGGTTTTCCCCCCTTCTCTTGTTCCATTTCAGGAGTTGTAATAGAAACTAGATCACAATAAAACTTTTAAGACAGAGTTTTGCAAAAAAGGATTACAGTCTGTAAGGTTTCAGCCTATAAACATTCACTATAATGTATTGACTTTTCCTATTTGTTCTAACACAATAGGCACTGGGAGTGAGGAGGGCATAATCCTTTATTAATTAGGAAATTATTGATGTCCATAGTAGCTCAAGTGGTGATTTTACTTGCTCTTCATATAGGAACCCTTTTTTCTCTTGTTTCATTATCATTTCCATTTCTGTTCAGCTATTTAATGGAGAATCTTGCTGATTTAATCTCGGTAACTACTGAATCCAAAAAAATAAAGGCAACATCTCATATAATCAGCATGACCTGATTTTAGACATGAATGTAATGTATCTTGATCAGAATGACAGAGACCTGAGGAAGTCCCTGAAATAAAGGAAAGCATGTAGTCTCAATTCAGACCTTTAATTTATTCGTATATAATGCAGTAGTAAAAGATCTTAGGACTTCTGTTAAATGTGAAGGAAAAAAAGGGTCTTAAATTTGGTGTGTGTTGCTTTGTATCAGATGCCTTCTTAATTAAATCTCCATCATATATAGTTATTAACCTATTTGTATATTTATTTTTTCTGCAGTCTCTGGATGGCTTTGTATTTGCACTAAACCAAGAAGGAAAATTTTTGTACATTTCCGAAACAGTTTCCATCTACCTAGGCCTCTCGCAAGTAAGTACAACAATTTAGATTCTTCATGGTGGTTGTGAAAGCTCCTTCAGCCTCATGCTTTTCCTTCCTCGATGGATATTCTGTATAGCATGGATTATCAAATTTATTCTTTAATGGCTCTACTTGACTCTTCTCAGAAAGTCAGTGAGAAAATAGTGTGTCAGTTTGGCACGTTCGGAATAAACTTGCGCTCAAAAACTTTAGTACCCCTCCCCCCTCCAAGGATCATTATTAATTTATTGAGAACAAATGAAGTTTCTTCCCTCCGTTGTTTTGAACTTTGAAACCTCTGTGCCCGGTAGGAGAGGGACACACTAATAGTGCTTCCCTTGTGTCCTATTACTGGATGTTTATGGAGTACCCTGCATTATCCTGGGAGCTGACACAATGACAGGGAGTCATCTGGAGTCAAGAAACGCTGAAAGAGACCATTAAAATGTGTTGCAGGGAGGGTTCCAGCAAGGATATATTTTGCTGCCTTTGCAAATGCTTCCTAATGCTGAAAGACAATTTCATAAAGTAAGATCGCTTTTCATTATTTGTAGTTTAATTATCACATGTGTCCGTCAGAGGTTAAAAGAAAAGAAGAGGGAGGCAGAAGGCGCAAGGGACAAAATCCTAGATTTCTTGATATTCCCTTGGAACACAAAAATTTTACTTACGTTGGATTCCAAGACGCGGGCTGCATCTACAGAATGCCAAAATACCCTGCAGAAAAGTTTGCAATTCAACTAATTATCCAGATGTTTTCTCCATAAAAATGCTGAACATCTGGATATTTGTGCCCACACAGGTGATTGGCTGAGTGTGACCCTTTCATCTGGTGTTTTGGCACAAGGAAAACACAGCCTTGGTGGGAGGGATTTTGTGTGTGTGTGTGTGATGGTCTGCCAAGTTGGATAATCTACTTCTCATTTGGTTGCCCCTTGGAGCTAAAGATGGAGATAAGATTTGTCTCTCTCCTCTTAAGCAGAACCCACCCCAGACTCATTGCTTCTGAAAGTTGGCACCTCTCTAAGGAGGCATCCAGCATGGCTGGAACCTTTTGGCCATTAGTGAGTTTGCTGGGTAATAGCTAAATCAAGAAAGACACTGGGAAATAATGAAGAGAGATATTTGGCATCTGAGGAAGGTTGGGGGAGGAGGAGAAATGCTGCCAAATTTGATTATTTACTGTTGAGAATCCAAGCAAGGGTCCATTAACTCTTCCTTGAAGAACATGCAAGCTATTGGCTGTGGTGTATGGAGCAATTTCTATTTTATGTAGATTTTAGCAAACCGAACGATAGAAACTGGGCTATTGTTAACTCAATATTAGTACCCTTGTATCTTGTTGACGTCTCTGGTTTTGTAATATCTTTTAATAGACTTCAAGCCTTGTCTTAATCTATTTAGGACCTAATATTGAGAATCTCCAATTTTGGAATTGGTGTGCCACCATGTCAATACTTATGGAACTGGAAACACCGCTATTTGTGGTTCTGCAATGCCCATAGTCATCTGTTTTATGTAGAGTATCCAACAAAGTTTAATAAGCCAGTGAAGAAGAAGGATGAATAATTAGTTTAAGCAGGTAAATGCTAATTAGGGAACTCCTGAAAAGCATCCATTATGTACTAGCTCAAAACACATTTTACAGCCCTGCTTAGTGGTGTAATCCAAATTCTGTCAAGGCAACTGCATTTTCTGTAATTGAGATGTGTATGTTTGCTTTGCATAACAGATGGCTCTGTATGCTTAGACTGATAGCTAGGAAAATAATAATTGCATTATTCTGGCCAAAAGAATATTAGCTCTTGGGTTTTGGCCATTTCAGTCAGTCCTCCTGCCAGCACAGCATATGCACATATATGGATTGGATTTTCAAGGAAATTGATGCATCTGGAATAGTGTGGCCATCTGAAATATCATCTGTTCAAGAAAAATTTGGCTTTAACCCTGTGCTGGTTTCTCCTTAAAAGCAGTGTATTTCACTGCTTCTCTACTGTAACAGTAATCCCATCTTTTCCTAAAATCTGAGACAAATCATTGAGGTTTCTGCAGGATAAAGCAGCTGTGTAGGCATGATGCAGTAGTTGGCACCTTCTGTACAGTAGTTCCCTGCCTTTGTCTGTGATGTATGTGAAAGTGCATATCAATAGCCAGCATCTTGACTGACCCAGGGCTGGCCGCTGGCCGCAGGGCGCTCTTGCCTTCTGTGGTGGGTGTGTTCAGTGTTGCCCAAAATGTCCAATATGCAGGTAGAGGCTCTGAGGTACGAGACAGAGGTCTTCATCTGGAGGCATTATGCAGCTGAAATGATGAAGGGCTAATCACTAGAAAGTGATTTTTGCATATACCGAGGTATTATTTAGAGTTGAAAGCTAAAGTTTAAGAATAGTTCTGGGTTAACGTAAAAATAATCAGGTAAGAGTGGTGTGTGTTTTTAAATGCCAAAGATTGAGGGGAGAAGGGGGCAGGCGGCCGGGGAACATACGCTAAAACTTTGGGAGAGGATTCCCAGCCCTGTTAAGGTTCTGAGTCCTAATAGGGTAATTGAGGATCCCTTCCCAAGTTGCTTCAGTGCCCTCTGAGTTGCAGGGGTGCAGGGTGCACATGGGTGGCGTACAACGTAAAATGTGCTCAGAGTTGCTCACTTAATAGCTGCTGTTTTACACACACACACCCCACCTTAATTAAATGCAGACCAAACACTCTGCTCGTGTTCTACAACTTTGGCTCGGTGGTTATTCCATCAAACTCTAGTTTAAGTGATAAGTGATAAGGAGTCTGTAAAGTTAGGGTCCCACCTTTCCTTTTTAAACAGTTTTGTTAATGGCAGACAAGGGGTCATTGTATGGTCAAAGGCTTACCCGGTGAAACTGTTGAGGAATATTGGGAGCATGTCAGTGTTTTAGAACCTAGCCGTGTCTGCCTTTGTAACTCTCAAGATATTCCTTCCTCAGTTTTATTTTCTTTCAACATGTAAATAAATATGGTGGCTTTAAAACCAGCTTATGTTCGGCAAAGAATTAGGATTCTTTTTTGGCTCATGAGGAAACTAAGGAGAGAAACTTCTACTGAGTTCTGTTGTGTGGCATGAATACAGAGATAGTCAGAGTGCATTTTTCTTCTGCATCCGTTGTAATGGCCCCTGGTGTCCAGGGTGTGTGCGTGCCAGTTGTTCTCTTTAAAGTCTTTTCATGGTGCCATGTTGATGGGAATGAAGTGATCTATGACGATGTCTGAACCTCTTCAGCAGCCCTTTTGACTTTGCCAGAAATAAATGTTTAACTTAATATCCAACATGTGGTTTTAGGTTGGAGAAATATGCACTGTTGACTTGCTTCCCTGGGTAAAAATGATTCCCATTTACTCACCATAACGCTTTATCTTAAAGGAAGATCCCCAAATATCGATGCTGAGTTTGGTTTGCATGGAGATTAAATGACTTCTTATAGCTCGTGATGGCATTCAGAGCTGCTGAAGACAACTCTGCTCTCCTGCTAGAATGGAATTAGCAGAAAGGACAATGAAGGAAGAAAACACAGTAGATTACCTAATACTGCAAATGTAGCAATGAAGTGTTGCCAGTTTTTATGAAATCTCTTCTAACATGAAGGGGCTTAATCACCAGAGAATCCAAAAGAGACTTTATATGCTAAATAAAAGGCATTTCTAGTTTGACGTAGCATTTAAAACTTAGGGAAATATTTACTTGTTGGCTTATTCCCTCCTCTTTTGACAAAAGGAATAGCTTATATAAACATATACAATAAAAAATAATGGCAAAATAGAACTAGGATATAAGGAAAAAAAGATAAAAGTAGGTAATCTGTTACCATGTAGTAGAAGAACACAGTAGAGGTTTATAAGAAGAGATATAAATGGTCTGATAGAGCTTTAGATTTAGCTATGAGTTTCCTGCTAACCAAAGCAAAAAGGGAAATACAGCCAACTATCAAAAGTAAGGAAGCATCACTTCTTAAGGAAAGTGAAGTCTTTCTGGAAGTGAAATAGAAAAATAAATCTCCAATACAATTCCTGTAGGGGCTGACATGTGGATCATGACGTATTGATTTGTTTCCATTGGAGTCCACAATCAGAGAAAGGTTGTAATGACATTTAACAAACATTAACACACATATTGCAAATCTCATAAGCAGGCAGAAGACACTTATCCCTTAATATGCTGGTATGCCAAAGATCATTTTGAGAATGATGTTCTGGCATACAGGCCTTACAATAACAATTGACTAGTTTGATTGTTTATGTGCTTTTCAATCACCTTTCCCTCATCCATACACAAATCCTGCATTTTCTTTTAAATACTGATGAAATATTCAACATTATAATTTCCAGAGTCAGAGGACATGAGTCTCAGTTAACCAGAGGATAAAAGTAGACTCATGTCTTCTGAAAGCGTTTTTCCTTGAAAGTGAGGTAAGAGATGATGATTCTGATGCACACCCGTGCCAGCAAAATGTTTGCAAGTTAACGTGGAGTGCTATTTAAAATAAAATGGGATCTAGAGCAAACTGGGAAATTAACAGATTTTACACTGAAATGTTATTAGAATGTACCCTGCAGCTAGCTAAGCCCTCTCTTGCAGTACCTTCTAATCACCCGCACAGCCTGCAGTGCCCAGCTGCGTAGGAGTCACTTCCCTTCTCACCAAGTCCCCATCCTGGTAGAAGATAACTTCCTTGCTGTTGTAAGCCACCCAGGAGGTAGCTGCAGACAAGGTCACGAATTGGCTTGTTTCAAGGCCACTTGCTGAAAGGAGCAGGGTGAAGGTGAAAAGGCGTAAATGGTTGTTGTAAATTTGGTCTTTTGTTTAAGCCATGCAGATACAGTTGCCATAAACTCCTTTCCCCATCCTGTTGTTCATCTCCATATTTTAGATTTCACTGCATTTGTTGTATAGAATGGCAAATAAAATTACAGCTACAGCACACAAGTACAAGGTCAAATAAATGACAGAGCTCAGTCTATTTGTGAAGCTATTCTGAAAGGGGACCATGGTGCCAAATGTGGTTTATTTGAATAATAAAGAAGAATTAGATTCCCCTGATAACTTGGCTGAGGGCCAATAAATCACTGGAGGTTAAAGATGCTTTGCGACTGCCATGTCTTTCTTTTGCTTTTCCAAAGCGCCAGCCTCAACTCTTGCATTCGACGTTTTTCAATGCAAATCAACTTGAGGTTACTATGTGGTTAATACTCTCGCTTCCATGCTTATAAAAGATATATATATTTCTTTGGTGGGATAAAAAAAAAGAAGACATTAGCTTTCCTTACAAGTTATTACTCTTGTTTGGCATCATCACATCCTAGCTAGCTGGAGTATAAAGACAAAAAAGGTATTATTTCAACACAGGAGAGAGCTTATAATAATGGAGCCGAGAGTTAGCATTTTTTCAGTTGGTGTTCTGAATTTATGCAACACTGGGATAAGTGGGGTTCCTTCAGTAAATGAATATGCACAGCCGTCCAGATATTGCTTTGTTGCCCCCTTTTAAAAAATCTTTCAGGTAGGCATACCTTAGTTTAAAAAAAAGAGAAGAGGAAAAATACATTATTTTCTGCAGCTTGTGTGTTTTTTTTCCCCAAGCAAGTCTGCATTTTTCTCCCGTACTAATCATAAAAAGTTCATCACTTCTTGGTGTAACAAAGAAAAATGCCCTTTTGAATGTAGAAGCTCTGAGGGTTTAGAGACTATTGAGAAAATATAAGTATCAAAATAATTCAGAAACAGTACAAGGCACAGTGGCACATTATCAATTTACAACATTTAAATTGATAAATGCTTGGTGGTGAACGCCTACAAGGGCACTTTGAAAAGCAAATAGCGACCTGGTGAAGAAATTGATTTTTCCCCCCCGAAAATGACTGCATGATGCATCATTTGACTGCATGCTGTCCGAGTGCTTGACAGAGATAATCTCAGCAATCCCACGGGTGACCTTATCGTTCTCACCAGGGCAGCGCCGTCTACGTTCTGACTTTGTGCATGTCAAGGTTCCTCCCGGTAGGATCCTTGGGGGGAAAAGTTCCTCTGTTCGATCCAGATATTGAACTGCTCGCTCTTCCCCCTTTTCCTGCCACCCCACCCTCCCCTATAGGCAAACACGCCTCTTTATTTCATCCATAATTATGAATGAGCCAGACAGAAGAACACAGCAGCCTGTGCTCTGTATCTTTGTTGAAGCCCTTATTACCTCTTAGTTCACAGAGTTCTAGGTGATAACCTATAGTCACAGGGATCTTTTTATCAGAAAGAGTAGAAAAATTCCCTCATGTTCTCCTATAGTGCTTTCCCGTCTTTAGCAAAATGCAAAAAGCTAACAGTTTCTTTCTTCCTTGTACTTGCAAGGGTTTTTTTTTCCTCCCCTCCAATCTACACCGAAAGCTTCTGAGACTGTTTTAATCCATATACTCTAGTTTCTAATAATATTGTTCTCTTGCCATCAGTGCTTCTAGGTGTTTCTCTTGTAACTTTAAAATCATGTCATACTGACGCAAGGCCCAGATCACACATCCCTCTGGGCTATTGGGCTTTGCATCCGGGGGGCAGCCACTCTTGGAGACGTTTGATCTAATCTGTGAGGCTTCTTCAGGACCGCTGGTGTTTAGAAAATACTTTTCTGCTGGAGAAGAATAATTGACAATTTTTTTAATGCTTAAAATTTTTCTGCTGATATATATGGATGTGTGTGCGTGTGCCTGTCTGTCAGTAATCTTCCTGCCACGCAGCTTGTCGTTGATAATTACAATTCTTGATTAGCCACTTCTTGAAAGCACAAATACCCTGCCTGGCTTGGCACCCTGAAGCTACAGTCCCCACTGGCTTTGACACCCTCAGTTCACCATAGTCAACCCCTTTTACCTCCTTCTTTCATCCACAACATTAATTCTGAGTGAACAAGACGTGCTTCCTTGCTTTTGACAAGATTTGCTGCAGTCTCATGCGACAAAAACCCAACACTCATTCCAGATTCAGAAAGTAGGATTTATAACAGCATTTTAATTTAATGTTGGATGTCGAACATATAAAGAGATCACAGTAGTACTAGAGCTGAAAATTGATGCCTTTTTTATTAGTGTCCTCTCAGAAGTGGGTGAGACGCTGTTTGTGCAATGGAGCACAGAGCAGCACAGTCAGATGAATGAGGATATGCTATCTGCAAGGAATCGTATTTCAAGCCACTGTCGGCCTCTATTGATGTGCTCAGAGTTGAAAGGTTATGCTAGTAAATGCCATCCGAATTTCCAGCATTAGAAATTGGTAGAATAATCTGCTGGCTGTCACTTTATGCTCAGCCTAAATGCACTGTATGGGGATGTTTTACTTATTTTAACTCCAAATTAATTTCTCATTACTGGTGCATTTCTTTCTCTCTTCCGTGCTTTCATCAGTCCCCAAATGAGACTGATTTCTAAGAGGCCTTCAGAGTAAACCAAAATCTCTGAAAGAAAATGAAAGAAATTTGCATCGTCGTACATGAGAATTATATTCTTTTTATTTATTCCTTTGAACATATTTTACCAGGCACTGAGGCTAAAACACAGAAAGTCTGTATGCAAAGGGGCTTTTCTAGTTAGACTGAATCACAGAATCGTGAGACAATAAAAGATAGGCTCACCATTTTCAAATGTATAATTCGAAGACCTTTTACATTGCTTCTTAATTTCTGGAGTTAATGTGATCAAAAGAAAATAGAGTGTCTTCATTTTTTGAGATCAGGAAATCTAAAGTCAGAAAAAAAATACTTTTTGAGGAGCTAGCTTGTTTTATTTGTGTGGATAAAATGGTATTTTCATATTCATTTTTAAAGTAGAGCACTGAGCAAGAGTGAGATGGAGAAGGAAATTTAGTCATCATTCTATGTCCGTAATTTATTCATTTTTAAATAATGAAACGGTGTTTTTCTGAATTAACCCATGTATTATTCATGCAGGCGTTGGCGATGTAATGTCCTCGGTTTTCTGGAAAGCAATGTACATTTCTTTGCCTGACAAGCAGTATTTTCTATATGGTATTAATTTAATGGCTTATTTTATTATGCAAAGTTGGAAAGTAAAGATAATTTCTGTCTATAATGTGGTGCTTATATAGGCAATATATGCAAAATCCTACCTCTACACCTTAGCCAGCCATCCTTCCTCAGTTAACCTGTACCCTATGAGAGTGATGAGCAAGTACAGACCGCTCATATGGAGAATAAGAAATAGCTTGACCTCCTAGGAAGGAGGTCATAAAATCGTTAAATTCACGTGAAATCCAAATTTCATTTCTACACACACACATTCAATCTGTGTTGGGTTTTAGCTCTTACATAAGAAGACGTGGTTTTCATGACAGGAGTAACATGGCAACAATTTCAGTGATAATTTCAGTTGGAATATAATAAGGAAATTGACTTTATGTTTTTGCATAAATTCTAGAACTAGGCTCACGACCTGAAAATCGATGCTGGTTTTAGACAACAAATGCCCCATGGCTTTTAGCCTTCTTATTCCCTCTGTCCCCTTTGGATGACAGTCCAAAGATGCAATCTCTCTTTTTTCTAAATAGTCTTTTTAGAGAGACTGATAGCAATTGTTCCAATGATTTAGAGCATCTTTTGATGTACATGCCTGTGTACATATATAAATGTATAAATTGGTTTCCTTCTGATTTGGTTTTTGTGCCTACTGCGTTTTTGTCGACTGATATAAATAATTTCCAAAATGATTCACTAAAACAGCTAACCAGGTTTTCCTTTGGGTGTTTCCTCCCCTTTTCAAACTCCTACAGCTGCCAATTTACCACATTTAATAGTAAGACAAAAACTTCCTCTGATGCTGTTAATTTTTAATGTGCTGGCAGATTCAATCTATTACTTTCTGTAACTGTGCAAACTTTTTGAAAGCAAGAGAATGTATGCAGAATGAAGTTTTCCCTGGGAAGGAAAAATGTGGTTTGAGATTGGTTGTTTTCAGGGCAAGCGAAGGCCCTTGGCGGAGGGGACCAGATGAGGCATTTGGCAGGTCTCAGAAGCATGTCAGTAATATGGCATTTGGATGTCAGATAAAGAATCATAGGTTCCATTTAGTTTTTCTTCTAAGTTTTGCAGAAGCAAGCTTTGCATTAAGCAGCGTCCTCCCTTTTGATGTCTCTCCCCAACAGTCGCATTGTTTTAGAAGCTCAAGCAGTCCCTTTTAGTAATGTTTGCCAAGGAAACAATAGAAAATTGCCTCTGGATGAGGAAAGAGCTAAACCTTTAAGGAGCATCCACGCGGGATGGTTTCACAAACCTCTGAGTTTTACTATTGTTCTGTAGTCTGTCTTGACTTTCAGGTGTTTGTTCCTACTGTACTTTATTAGATGCTTAGATCTGGTTAATCAAAGTCCCTAATTTGTAAATTCCATACTATTAGGGGCTTAAAAAACATTGGCACAAAACACTCTTGTGTATATATAGGGGAGACACCAAAAAATGTTTCCAGAGAACAGAAATGGTAGCATTAGCTAGGATCAGGTTCTTTCCCATGAAATGTACAGGCTTACTTTGTTCTAAGAAATGTTGAGGCTAGGAAAGTTGCAAAATGACTAAATAAAGATTATTTGGATTATGAAGTATTCCTTTAAGTGGTGAGTTCCTTTCTTGCTTTTAAATATCTATGCAGAGAATCATTATCTACTTGATGAAATCAAAAGGGGGTGAGGAAAGGGAGAGAGGCACAAAAGTTAAAGTGTTCAGAGGCATTCCGTTTTAAGATCAATCGGAAATGGCTATGTGGAAAATGAGATTCTGTTGGCAGACAACTTTTTAAGAGCCAGCAGGGCTCATCTCTCCTAGTAAGCATGGGGATCTCCTCAGCCTTGGTTGCCAAGTGTGATGGGGATGTTGTTTGCAACCTGGTCATCTGGATGAGGGAAACATGGTCAGAATGTTCACTCCAGTTTTCCAGGATCATTTCAAACTGCTGTGCCACAGAGGTTTGGCGTACTTGTGACGTTCTGTCTCCTTATCTGTGTGAATTACCAAAGTCTGCACATCCCACAGGGCAGAAGATGCAAATTCGAGGGAAATAAGAGGTGAGATTGGGAACCAATTCCCTGGAATTAAAAAAAGAAAAAACATAATTTTTCCCGTTCATTAATTAAAATTGACATCGCAGGGTTTGCAAAGACCAAGAAAGGACTGTGCCATTTCACTACATTTCAAAATCTTTTCACTTGAGCAGACAAGTAAATCATGCAATTACTGGGACTCATTCAGCTCTTTAGTAAAAACCCAGGCCTGCAACCTTGGATGTAACATACATTGAAATGAGAAGAGTTGAGCTGAAGATATTTCTAAAATGTCACCACTGCTCTGTGACATTGGATGATATGTTTATCCATTCATTATCACCGAGAACACCTGGGGCGGTGCTCAGGAAATCAGATAGTGCCTTTTAAAATAATTATAAAAGAAGCATAGATTAGCAAGCTAAGGGGAAAACAGACAATCCTGAATCACGTTGTTACTAATTTTGATCTGTTTGGGGGCATCAGCTTCCAAGTCACAACAGTGTAATAACTGCCTGCAACTGTCAGCAGAAGTGAGGAGAGAGAGTGCCAAGTATGAGTATTTCTAAAAAGCAAATGTTTTCCTGGAGATGAAATCCAGGCATTCATTTTCTGTTTGTAAAATCGAGACACTCCATTGGTGGCATTCCTATTGTTGGTTTCTGGCTTGATCCTTTTGTCTGTAAGATGTTTGGTCTTTGGAGAAGCCGGAGACAGCTCTCTGGACTGGGATCCAGGAGACCTGATTCTGCTTGAACTGGGCGAGGGACCTTTGAGAAGCCTGGATCTTAATTTTTCCTAAGTGTGAAATGAAGGGGCGATTTCTCAGGCTCCTTCTTCTTTAAAACGTGAGCTCTCTGAAATTCATTCAACACTGGACATTTTATCATCAGCACTAGGGTGGGGGTGGGGGAGGGGAGCCTGGAAGAAGTCAGCTATTTTATTTTTAACCTTCAAAGGAATTTAGTTGAGCAGATGCTACCCCGAACTAGTCAGAGTAGAAAAGAAATGATATGGCTTTTAAAGGGCACATCTAGCATATCTACTGGGGTAAAGTAATTCTGGCAGTGCTTCAAAGGATATAACTTTTGATGGTAAAGGAGGTAGGCTGTGGAATGAAATCACATATGGCAGGCTGTCAAAGTCTCCTACACTCGCAGTACGTTTATATAAGTGCAAATGGAGGCTGCTTCGATGGAGTCCCTCGCAATTTCCTGCGAAGACGGCTTTCAGATTATCTGATATTATTTGACTAAATTATCTCTGTAGAAGCTGAGGACAACTTTTATGATCAAATATTTTGAAATTAGTTTTCCTCGTTGGCAGATTATCTGAAATATGAATTGCTCTCATTTGAGCACTCGAAATTGAAAGGCTTTGGTAATAGCAATTATATAAAAACAAGGGTCCTGAAGTGCTGTATATCATGCTGAAGGGGGTATGTTTATAGGTCAGTGATGTCAATAACTGGAGTTCTCCCAGATACCTTGTCATTACCCTTTTATTCTGGGCTAATGTAAAGGAGAGACTGACTTTTTTTAAACAAAGCTAATTTATTTTTGAGAATAAATACTGATTTTGTTGACTCTAGACATTAATATAGTCAATTCATATTTATTACATTTCCCAAAACTTTCATAGAGTATCTGAGGATCTAAAAAGTACAAACACGTAGAAAATGTCTAGAATTCTAGACAATTCTGAGGTATTATTATCTGTATGATTGACTATTGTGTTCCTGCTGCCTCCTTTGTGAAGCATTCTTATCCCTCTGCAGACCTTTTCTGTTCATATTTGTGGCTCGGCAATGAATGATAGTTAACATTTACTAAGCCTTTACTGTGTGCCAGGCATCATTCTAAGCACTTCACTACCATTAAAGTTTATAATCCTAACTATTCTCAGGTACAGTTACTATCCCCATTTTATAGATAAGGAAACTGAGGCTCAGAGATGTTAAATAGCTCACCCAAGGTCATACAACTAGGAAGTGGCAGAACTAGCATTTGAACCCATCCCACTTGACTCCAAAGTACTCACTGTTAACTGTTATTTTTAGCTGCCTCTGGGAAGTTCTAGGTAATTATCAAGTAGAATTATTCAAGGTTTATGGGTTAAGAGAAACTGAGACTTAAAGCAACTACGCATGCTGCCCAGAACCATAAAATTGTTATCCTCACAATGCCAATGCAAATAACTGAACTTCTGAAAATATTGGTAAAATTACATAGATATATCTGAAAATTATGATGTTCAACATTATTAGAAATATTCCAAGATTCAATAGCAGGGCCTAGTAATCGGTAATAAGCATCTAAACAGAGGGTACCCCTGACATTTGCCATACATTTAATATGCATTCATGCATGCCAACATTCCGCCAAAACTAAGTGACCTGCATGTGCCAAAAACTGAGGCTATCGTAGGGCCTGCCTTCAAGGACCCCGTGTCTTCAAGATGCCACAGACATGGTAACCAAGCTATAGTGACCTCTCCATAGTAGATCTCAAATATGATAATGAATAATGAATGTCACATGTCATGATAAAGAGATATACTACAAACCATGGGAACAGAAAATGTGGATGACTAACTCTGCCTGAAGAAGTTTGCAAAGAATTTACCAAAGAAATGACATTTAGGTCAGGCCTTGACCTAAGCATTTTCCGTATGGAAAAGGGGAAGGTGGTATTCCAGGCAATGGGAGGCATATTTGTGAAGTCATTTCTTATGTCAGGAGATGAGTCTGGAAAGTTAGGACTGGGCAAAATTGGAAGGGGTGTCAGAGGAAGCTAAGAAAATTGGACTTTCTCCTTTAGACCTTAGAGAGCTATAAAATGTTTAGAGGGAAAAGTGAAATATTAGATCTGTGCTTCAGAAAGAAAAATAATTCTGGCAAAACAAATTAGATGGCATCTTCCAATTAAAAGACCAATAAACAGTCCAGGGGAGAGGTAAAAAAGAATTACAATAGGGCACACGAGTACAAATAAAGCAAAGCAGATGGATTTGAGAGGGCTTTTTCAGGTGAGATCAATGCCTTGGTGATTGACTGAATGTGGTGGAAAGCAGGGGAAGTGCATTTTTAAAGCTTAGTTCCGATGTAGGCATGCGGCATTTGAGAAACTTGGGGAACATCTGTTGAGCAAACAGGCTTCGGAGCTCACGAGAGAGGTTGTGTTCAAAGTTACAGGTCGGGAAGTGGTTAGCATATAGATTGTGCTTGGACCCAAAGGAGGTAGATGAGATTACCAAGGAGAATTTACAGTTCAAGAAGGAGGGAGTGGGGCTGCTAAGGAGGCAGCCCTGAGAAGAGGGCAATTTACTCACAGGCAGAGGAAGAGAAGGCAGCGTATAAGATGAAGCAGACATGATCAGAAAGCAACCTGGAGAGTCTCCTCCTCAAGAAGGAGCTTGGAAGTTGTCATTGGGAAAGTCAGAGAAAATGATTTTTCAGAAAGGATGTGATCAAGTGTCTGAAAGTTATAATCTTATAAGGAGAGAAAAGAACCATTGCATCCATCAGTTAGAAGAATGCCAGGGATTTGAATATCATCACTAGCTATGGTGAAGGCTGAAGCCAAAATGCAGTGAGCTATTGAGTGAGAGGAGCAAATGTATTCGGTGAGTGTTAGTCTCTCTTTCCAAGCAGTTTGGGGGTAAAGAAGGTGGGTAGGGGAAGGGGAAAGTGAAAAGTCATTTGAGAGACAGAGAGAGTTGATGGATCTCATTTTTAAGCTTAGATGACTTTAACATTGAATTGAGAAGTTGAGCATGTAGAAAAAGACGCATTAAAGATTCGAGAGAGGGATAATCTTTGGACCCAGATCTCAAAAGGATAAACTTTGTAGTATGAAGGCCATGAACCTGGGAAGTGAATAGGACTATCTCTTGCCCCTCTGCTGGAGAGAAGTTGGGGAATGGAGTTTGGAGATGGAAATGGGGAGGGAGAAAGGTCCGTTTTGAAGGAATTCATGGTGTCTCTCACTTGGTAAAGGTGAGACCAGAAGAAGACTGTGTAATTACTTTTGCTGGGATTTATCAGCCTTGGTCCATCCACACAAGGGTGCAACTGACGGACAGATGAAGTACCAGGCATGCCGGGCATGAGGAGAGGCCAGTCACAGGCCAAGGCTGGGGTAACTCCCTTTTTGGCCAAACCTGATGGAGCGACAGCCCATGAGACAAAAATTCTAGGACATTCTGGGGGGGGGGGGGGGAATAATGGATTCAATTGTGGGCCAATACCTTGTGCGGTTAACTAGTACCATTTAATGTAGCCTGTTAGCAACCAGAGTGCAGTCTGCTGCCTATGACCTTTCCACTGTTAACTGATGATCAAGTCCACAAAGAAGGTCAGAATCTGAGATTCAAGGATTGTATTCATTGCTCCCAATATTAATCTGATAATTTGTATAGAAAGGAAAAATATGGAGAGAGTATTTTATGTAATATTTTTAACTTTGAAATCCTATCTTTGCTTCCTTTTCTGCTCCCTTTAAATCACATATAAGCTGCCCATCTGATGGGTGAGTTTGCAAGTCTCCCTTTGAACTTGTAGGTTTTCTAGTGGTCCTTAATATTCTCTCTGAATACTGAGCCTCCCACATTCCTTTTCTGCTTATCCATCTATCCATACAGTTAGTACATAATTGGTAAAAGGAATATTCTTGTGACTGTCCAGTGTCTGAGCACATTGCCGTCCTTCAGTAAACTCTTGGTAAAGGGAGTGATTTGTTTGTTTTGTTTGGAGTTTATTTTATGGTGAAAATCAGAAAAGCCTTTGGGCTTTTCGAATCCAGTTCTAATTGTTCTTTTTAATTGTCACTGATTATAAAATAGAAAACTGTTTAATAATTATAACTAGACTTATATCTACCATAGCCATGATTTGGTTCATGTCAAAGGAGGTGAAATGGAAAATATAAATTCAAGATCTCGAGACTATGTCCCATTATTGCTTTTTGTTTCTTGAGGAAGAGAGAATGGAAGGAAGGAAATAAGGAGAGGGAGCAGAGAAAGAGAGAGAGGAAGCTGAGAAAGAATAAATATGTTATTTTAGCCCTCTCCCCTTACCCCCCTCTTTGTAGCCCACTTCATCCCTTGGGTTGCCAGGTACAAACCTGTGGCAAACTGGCATTGGACAAATATCTAAATGGAATGTGTAAAGTAAGCCATGATAGATGCCCACTTGCAAAAGTGGGCCTATCAAATGAAACAAATGCCATCCGTGTCTGTTTCCAGCTGAGGTTATAACGTGTGGGATGGTCGTGAGCACCAGATTCCCTTTGCATTCAGTGTGGTAAACCACACAGTTTATAGTACCATATGAATTTGTAGAGCTGATTGTTTTATTATATTTCGGTGTAAATTTTTCATCCCTTTCAGTTCCACCGCCATTCTCAGAGAATACAGGTTTTGTGCTGATACGATGTTTCCTAGCTCTTGGCATGGCCTACCCCTACTACTGACTGTAATTTACTTTTTGGTGTCTGTCGCCTTGAGCTTGCCTTCTGACTAGCTTGTTGAATGATGTGCTAATCCATTATATTTTTCAGACAAGTGTATCGACCAGTATAAACAGACTGGAGGGCACAAACCTAAATGAAAGCTATACTTCCCTGAATCATTTAAAAAGCTCCGGCTTGGTGGCAGTGCAAAATAACTTGGCTCTGTACGTTAAGTAAAGGAGAGGGAGATCTCAATAAATAAAACAAAAAATGGAAATATCCCTGCCTGCGGGAGCTTAGGCCAGGTTTCAAATGTTCACCTTCATTCACCTCTATTTTTTTTTTAACATGATGATCAGAAAGGGCTGCTTTAAAACGCCCTCTTTTAACACAAATATAGAGTGAACACACACTTAGCATCTCCTGTCATTGGTGAGGCGCTCTTACCTGAGACAAATAAAGAGCAGAAAGTGGGCTCTCAGAGGAATTTCAGCAGAAAAATTAAGCCTTAGATCGGCCCCTTCTGCATCTTTCACTAAGAGATGTGGAATGGACGGGCAAATGGGTTGGGGGAAAATAAGTTTCAAATTAATCTTCCTTTAAAAAACAAAGTGTCAGCAGAACCCCAGCTCTTCAGTTTGCAAGACCAAAGCCATGAGGTAAAGATTTACCTGTCACCATGTGAGGAAAGATCCAGTAGCTGCTGCAACTTTGGGTCTGTACGTTCAAATTCAACCTGGCACCGTGTAACATTGTGGAGATGGTGTTCTTCATCTGAAATTACAGCACAACCCAAGAGAAACAGTGCCCTGATGACAAACAGGGGCTCCATTTGTCTCTGCACGCCCTTGATGCCTGCTGCTTCTACAAAGAGTTAGACTGGGAATTACGCACATCTCTTCAGATTACCCATATAGAAAAAGAAATAAACCCATTCTTCCAAAATCTTGTGCTCTGCTTCCGGAGGTTTGTAAGGCGTAGTGTGTATTTTTCACGTTGGTTTTACCTGTAGTGGCCAGATGCAGAGCGTCATAGACCCTTCAGTCTGCAGAAAGACGGGGAGGTTTCAGAGCACGTTCCTGTCCCTCACATCGGATGGTCACAGTAATCTTGGAAAGCTAAGCATGACGATTTTATGCCCATTTGACAGATGCGGAAGCTAAAATTACAGGTAGTGAATGGCCAAGGTCACAGAGCTAGTGAGCGGTAAACCAGGACTCTGCCTCTTGGCTCCATCTCTCCCACCCACTTCCTTTCTCCTCAGAGGTGCTCAACCAATGCTGAGACTTGTCTTCTCCTGCTCGGAGGGGAAGGGCTAACCTGAGAGTGACGGATATTCTCTCTATGTTGCCTCAGTGAACGCCGCCTTTCTGCCAGCAGCCCAGCCCCCACATAGCTTTACTCCTTTCAGGGATAGAGGAAATTAAAACACTGTCGAACAAGAATGGTCGTGGAGAACCTGAGCCATAGTCCTTACTACAGCTTAAAATTCCAAGCCTGCACGTGCACAAACATGTATAAGGAGAATCTGTGAATAGATCCTTCCCCTAATTCCAAAGGCAAATAAAAGGAGCCTTTGTGGCCACACACAAGCCTCCTTTGATGTCTGGTGCAGTGTCTCTCAGCTTTGTACCAATTTTAAGCATACCGCATGGAGTTTGAAATTCACTTCTAGGCCTCAGACAGCCTGTCAGGTCAGCATGTTCTTTCTAGTTCTTTCTAAAGGAAATTACTGCCCACAGCTCTCTTTGCTGTTTTGAGCGTTCTGAGTTCACTCTTCCTTTGTGTCCTTTTCACTTCCCGAGTCAGATGACCTACTGGTACCCAACCTCTGTTCACTCAAGGGTTTGTCCACTGGGGCAAATAATCAGTCCTACATTTTTAAAAAGAGTCACCAAAGGCCTGACTTATCCTAGTCACTAAATAAATGTTTGTTGACTGATGGACTGAATGAATATCCTCCAACTTCCATAGAGTGTTTTGCTCACATAAGTAATCTGCGATTGAGTTTTCTAATGGATCCGTTGATTCCAAACTTTGTTTCAATCTTCTGTTTTAATGGACCAAGAGGAGGCGTAACTAGGATCAGTCGTACTTTAGGAATACTAGTTTTGGTTGCCCAACTTACTCGTCATCTAATGAAACCAGAGAAAAAAAGAGCGTTCTCTTTTCTCACAGAGCAGCACATTAAAATAGTGAAGGGAGTTCAGACATTTTCAGCATTTCATTGCAGGGAGGGGGAATGAACTTACGTTTATCAAGAATAAACTATGTGTCAGGCTCAATGTTAGCAGCATTCACATTCATAACAACAGCAAGTCAGCTCTTCGAGCAAATGGTATGTGCCAGAAACGATACTAAACCCTCTAAGCGTGATTTCTCAGTTAACACTCGCAACAACCCTATGAGGTAGATTCTACCAACGATAATTTGATCAGGTAGATTCCACTATCATCTCCGTTTTCTCCAGAATAACAAGTACCAGCTACAAAGAGATCTGTAACTCTCTGATGCAAAAGTGAAGGTGTTTGGGCAGGCTTTGTGGGGAACATGAGTCCCAGGGTGTGTCTCAAATGTAAATCCTCTTAATCACACATCTCAGTAATTCAGACGTCATACCAAAATGAATAAAGAAAGAAATCTCTTCGGAGTTCAAATAATAAACCTTTGCAATCAGAGAAACATCGTATTTTATTGGGTGATTTGGGCTGGGCAGTTGAATGATCTACAGGATCTCAGTACAAGACTTGACAGATTTCATCTCTCAGTTCCTTGGTATTTTCACCTGTAAAACAAGAGTAATTATTCAGGCCCTCTATATATTATAATGAGAGATGATAAAGATTGATGAAATATGAATGCATAGAATGAAGGATTCAGAATAAATGTACTCCTGAGTTCATAGATATGCTGTTACTAATGATGGAGTTGTCCTACTCAGAAATAGTTTTCCTATTCATTTGTGCATTTAATTATGAGTGCTTTTTTTTCCCCTCATTCGACCAATATGTATTAGACATCTGCTCAGTAATATTATGGGAAATACAGAGATGAAGAAATTAGCCTCCATCTAAAAGTATCAAATAACGTAAT
This sequence comes from Equus caballus, assembly GCF_041296265.1. NCBI lineage: Eukaryota > Metazoa > Chordata > Mammalia > Perissodactyla > Equidae > Equus > Equus caballus. The sequence continues at coordinate 184,290,413 of NC_091684.1, forward strand.
GAAGTAATTTCCTTGAATTATTTTGAAAGCTGACAAAGTTGGAAGTAAAGCTCTTGTGGTGTCTACATGAAGCCTAATGTCGAGGAAAAATGGAAGAGTTCAAACAGTAATACAGATGTTTCAAAACACCTGGATGTTTGCTATTCTGTAGATTTACCGTATGGATCTCCTAGAAAGTTCTTCTGTTTTATTTCTGCTTTTATAATTAATTTAAAGTTACATTTTTGTGTTTGTAGACCAACCTTTTTATTAAAATCCTCTTGTCAATCACAAGGTACTAAACATTTTGTACTTGATAGTCTTAAAGCTACAGTCACAATGTTTATAAACCCACTTGCTATGGTTAATAATAGTTTTTTATATATTTAAAATGTCCTAGGATTTGGCTAGGGGACAAACCGGGTAAATGCTAATGGGGCTTATACACAAGGCAACTGGGGGTCAGAGAAGCCCGCTGCCTGGATGGAGATTTCAGAGCAACCAGTTCCTTCTCTATTCACTGGGTCAGAGGAAGAAGGTGTGATGCAAAAGCTGGTATCTCAGATGTGTAACATAAAAAATTATTGTTTGTTGTGAACCTGATCCTATGCTTAATAATTTCCTTCTACGATGACTCCGGGGCAGAAAGGGGAGAGGGAAATAATTATAGGGGAACTGAGTGAGGCCAGATGGCAGAAGTATTTAAAGGGCCTAACAGGGACCTGTGGGTTTTAAATGCTGGGGAGCCTTTTGCATCCTGTCCACCCCAGCCTGCAGACTTCCAGCCGTGGTGGTTGCCCTCAGCCCCCGGGGCAGTGCAGAACCAGGTGTGGCTGCCTGCTGCCTCATTTCTTTGTAACTGAGGAAATCATCTTTATGACTCTCAAGCAGAATGGCTCGTCGCACTCTAAGTTTTCTTACTTAGAGAAATCTCATTTTTATTCATACCTACAGGAAGCTCGAACTCTGGCCTAGAACTGTGTGCTTTGTTTTTTTGTTGGTGGTGGTTTTATTTTCCCCCCAAATGGCTCATGTTGTTTTAATTACTTTCCGTCAATACTTGGAAGAGCTAGTTTTGAAGAAGCTGTCCACTCCCTCCCCCTACCAAGCATGTTAATCCATTTATGCTTCTAAACCCGAGTATTCATCCACACATCAAAATACGTGAACCTTAGCAAGATAAAAGCTGTCCAGGCCTGAGTTTGTTTCTACACAGATGGCTGTAAACATGACACTAGGATATTAGTCTTGGCTTTTCTTGACAGACCTGAAAATTGGCCATGCAGAACTGTGTAAAATTGGTAGGAAAAACTTACCCTGAAGTTTACTGTTGATGAACACAAGGGAAAGCACGTAATTAATGGAAATGAATGTCAGAATAAAGAAAAGCGTGTTCCCCCTTCACTCGGAGCCCTAGCCAAAGGTGTGAGGTATGGAGTAAAGCTGATATTTCAGAGGTGAAAAGGCGCTGTGCTCATGTTAGTGAAGTAAAAATTTGTGTTATAGTTTACACGTGCAATAATTAATCTGTACCCTGACATCTTTTAATTAAAAATACATTTTTAATTACAAAAGTATCATACAACAAACATTCAAACTGTACAGACTAACAAAAAGAAAAGATATCACGTCCAGTCAGAAAAACATATTGTAAACATTTTGGTCTTTCTCAAGTAGTTCTCTATGGGTTTATACTTACATATGTTTATTTTGTATTTATTACTGCTTTGTAACACTTTTGAAAATTTGAAATATCGTAGACTTTTTTCAGTCAATAAACACACTTATATAATATTTTTGATGGTTACACAGCATTTCTTTCTATAGATGTGACGTAATTTACTTAACCAGGCTCTTATTATTGAACATTCGGTCACTTCCAATTTTGTACTACTGCAAACTGTATTTATTTTGTTAAATATCTTTGCAGCAAAATTTTTATGTATGTACCCATTATTATATTCTCCAGATAAATTTCCAGAAATTGAGTCCAGACGACAACATATCTTAAGGGATTTTCATACATTTGGCTCAATTGTCCCCAAGAAAGATGATGCTAATCGACTGTCTCACAGACTGTATTGGATTATCCTTTTCCTCATGCCCTCCCAGTGCTGAATTTTACCTTTTTTAAAAAAAAAAATAAGTTGAAGGAGAAATGGCATTCTCTTGTTTTACAAGAAGTTTTCATAATATCTACTCTAAATTTGAATCAGGATGATCCCCAGAATGTTCCGTAACTCTTACTGAAGGACACCTGCCTGGGAGACGGATTTGTGGGGAGGCAGTGCTGTTTGTGTGTTGCTGTAGCATTTGCACAGGATTCCGCAGTGTTCCTGAGTCTGTGCAGCCTAAATATTGTTATCCCCTTTTTGTCTTCCTCTGTCTATGATATTCTCTGTCTGCTTCTAGTTTGGTTTTGCATTCATCCTGGAAAGGATAGAGCAGCAATAGGACTATTGAAAGATTTTACCCTACCCCCTGTGTTTCTTTTTTATGTATTTGACTGTGTCTGTATAGCACCTTTTAAGTTTTCAAGATTCTGCTCAGAAAGAAATGCAAAATTCACAGCAGATATTAAGAGAATGTTTCACCTGACAGGAAAACAAAGCAAGCTTTATTTTGGAATAAATATGTATAGATACACTTCCTATAACTAATGAGGAAAGCCCTGCCTTAAATCAGAACTTCAAAAATAGTTCTGTAAAGAAGCACATAAGAGCATAAAACATTTCAAGTACCAAAGGCATTTAATTGGACTAGTTGGTTTTAGTTAAAAAAATGTGTCTCTCTTCACCTTACAGCCTCCCTGGGTGCTAAAAATTCAAAGAAATTTTTTTGCTATGGGTTTTTTAGTACCAGGAGATAGCATGTGTCCTGCTGTTGCCAGCATTGTTGATAAAATGGACACAAAGAGTCCTGTCCTGAAGATGGGTACTGAGCACTGCAGACAGCCCTGGTTACCTCACTTATCTGAGCTGATAAGATGAAAGTGAACAGTGTTTCTCTAGGTCCAGGCTGCTGTTGGGCTTGGAGGGTTCAAGGTTCTAACGTTGTGTGTTCGTAAGAGGTCATTTTCAGTTTTATTTAAGGACAGAGAAAGAATGAGGTAAAAGCCATGCCCTCTGTGGCCAGTGGCAGATCAAGAATTCACGCAAATAAACCTGCCCTGTTCAGGGTTCCAGTCGGATCTACAGTAAATCTGGTTTTAGGCAACAGAAAGTTGCATCCCAGAGTGGGAAGGATAAGAAATCGTCGACCCTACCTCAAAAAGCGAAAAGAAATACGAGTGACTCTAGAACTGTCCCCTGAAGTATGTAAGTATTCCCGCTTCATGGTCCTTTCATAAAGAAACGAAATATCTTTAAGCAAATCGTTTATAAAATAATCCCCTCCAAGTTGACCTACGAAGGGAAAAGAGGAGCTAATGGCTATCAATCATTAGTCCTTCCTCCAGTGAATGTTTGGGTATAGTGCAGGCCTGCACTTCCACAGTGGAGAAAATATTCTTCTTTTATCTTTTTCTTCTCAGTCTGTGTTAGGATTTATTGCGAAGGAGAACAACACCTGGTTTTAGGAGAAACTTAAAGATTTTAAGAGACTATGCAAATGTAGTCAGTAAAGAAAGGGGCAGATGTCAACTAGCATTTTGAAAACCTAAGTGATAGCAATTTAAGAGTAGTAGTTAAAGTTGAAGAAATTACTTTATACTTATTCCAGGCAGCTGTGCCATAGTAGAAAATAGTTATAAAAATATGGAAAGTTAACCATCTTCGTAGTCCAAGTGTTCTTAGCTTTGGATCCGTGGACCAATACGGAGTTCATAGATAGAATTTAGAGTTGATGAATTTGGATAGGAGAAGAAATTAGAACTTTAATTTCACTAATCTCTAACTGAAATGTAGTATTTCTTTCCATTATAAATGTAGACTGCCAGCCACAGTAATGTGGGTAGTACTTGTATTTGTCACCAGTAGAAATTGTATGTTTTCATGTCATATTACCATTCTTGCCGATATCTTAGAATATCACTACTTTGAATTTTTATAGTTATTAAATCCAGCACTAGATGTTGTTATTTAACACATTAAGAAGCACATACATTATTGTATCATATATTTGGAGGATTTTTTAAATATTTTGATGACATAATTTCGGTATAATTGGTTTCTTTTGTACTCCTAATATTTTTCCATTTAAGGACATTATTCTGAGAAAAAGTGTGTGGACTCCATCAGATTAGCCAGAGGGTCCACAGCAAAAAACAAGTTTATGAGCCCTGTTCATAAATAGGGGTGGATAAAAATGAATCAGTAGAGATGAGAGAGAGCTACAGAGAGGTACTTTTCACATTTTAAAATTTTCCGAATCGGGGCTGGCCCCAAGGCCGAGTGGTTAAGTTCAGACGCTCTGCTTTGGGAGCCCAGGGTTTCGCAGGTTTGAATCCTGGGCGCGGACATGGCACCGCTCATCAGGCTACGCTGAGGCGGCGTCCCACATGCCACAACTAGAAGGACCCACAACTAAGAGTTAACAACTATGTACCGGGGGGCTTTCGGGAGGAAAAGGAAAAATAAAATCTTTGAAAAAAAACATTTTCAGAATCTGTTTAAAACTCAGGTTGGTAATTTAAAAGAACTCAGGGTGTGGGCACCTTAATTCTTCTATTTTAATATTTAATTCCCGTTTCTAAGGGAAGAGGCTGATAGGACAAGGGCTAAGACCTAAAGAAACTTCTAGCCAACAGAAGGAAATATTTTGATGGACTAACTTGTCCTTTTTGTACCCAGAGACTTAGAGCTTCACAAAACATACCCAGATTGAGGGTCATTCAAATGAAAAAGTATCTGGAGATAATTTGACAGCACTTTTTGAGTGCCTTCTGTATAATCCCAATAGTTTTAGAGCCCAGCTGTGACCTTCAGGAGTTTACAATCGCTTTAGAAAAAGTAAACAATCACGGGAGACATTTGTGATTACCTATAAACATGCACAGATAAATAGGATACTGCAAGTGTATGTAGTTAAAGACTTGGCTAGCCTTGGGTTGATTAACTTGGAAGCCAGAGTAGGTGAGTAGGGAAATGTGAAGTGGTGGAAAGGCATCCCGATGTAAAGAAGAAAGTGCTGAAGCACTGAGCTGGAGAAGTAGGAAAGAAAGTTCATCTTTCATGGTTATAAAATAGAAGCTTTGGAAGAAGAGGCAGGCAGATTCAGAAGGGGGAAAGGGTTGAACAGTAGACAAAAAAGGTGAGATTTGTTTTTTTAGTTTGGGTAATATGCTGTAGGCATATTGAGAAAGCAACTGGATAAAGGATGAAAGGCAAGAAACTACCATAGGAGAGACCAGAATAGAGCTTCTAGTCTAGAAATATGCGTGAGGTGGTGAGGTGTCCACTGTGAAACTCAAAAGAATCAGGTAAACCTGACAAATAGGAAGGTAGAATAAAGATTGGCAGTGTTGAATATGTGGAGAGGAGAAGTTGAAGGGAGCAAAAGGAATATATGGCTGGAATTTCAGAAATGTAGAAGGACAGTGCTATAGACAAGCAGGTGAGAACTTGGTCCCATATCCTGCCCTTCCTGTGGACTTCTCCCTCTGTAAGGTAGTCATGTTAAGTTTATGTGCTTCATTTTTCCATCTGCTAAGTGGGGTGAATATACAAAAAGGAGTTTGATCCTTTGGACTGAAATCACCTTATCATCTCCTAATAAATTCTGTGATTTCTTAGAAGGCTGAAAACAAAAACCTGCCTTGTGAATGAAAAACAAAGCCAACTAAATCAGAGATATAATGCTTTTATAGGAATCTTAAGCTGTATAATGCTAACCCATTATCGGAACTAATGTTGTTCTAAAGGGTTTACCTACTCATAATTTCTTTTACTTCTCCACTGAGAATCATACTGGTGCTTACTGCATTTTAGATACAGCATGAAAGTCTCAAAATGTGGGCTTTGAAACTCAGGCAAAAATTTCAATGGGCTACCACAGGACATTATGTTCAGTGGCTTAAAAATCTGATGGTCTCTTTATAGTCCCTGGACTTCTGTTTTTTCTAATACCTTTTTATTTTCATTTCCTGATTGTATTTTCAGTTATAAACAAACAATGAAGGATCATATCCTGATATCTGTGGTTATCAGAAATATTAAATGGTGATAATTATTTCTGTCATCATTTAGAATCATGGGGTGAGTGGTTGTGAGGTGCCTGGTGGGGGGGGGGGGTACCTCAGGAGTATTTAACGGACAATCATAGAACCCTTTAGAGACAAGGCCTCAGGTGCTTTATTTTCTCTTCTTTAGGGACAGGAAAATTAAGTATCTTGTTTTATTTTCTTACAAATATGTTTTATTTTTAAGAAAACCAAATAACAACAATCTTCACTTTCAAAGCAATCAGAGTAGTTTTTGCTAAATGTTGGGATACGTAATAGTTCTTTACCTCCCAGAAGGGTTCCCTGGAGTCCCCCATATACAGAGGAAATTGTGTGCTACTTTTAAAAGATGAATTAATTTACTCAAATTTATTGCCAAATAAATTTTATGAGCAAATACTTTTTTTGTGGTAACATTGGTTTATAATATTACATAAATTTCAGGTGTATATCATTATATTTCAACTTCTGTATAGACTGCATCCTATTCACTACCAAAAGTCTAGTTGCCATTCATCCCCATACATATATGCCACTTTACCCCTTTTGCCCTTTCCCTACTCCCCCTCTGGTAACCACCAATTTATTCTCTGTATCTGTATGTTTATCTTCCACATATGAATGAAGTCATATGGTAATTGTCTTTCTCCATCTGACTTACTTTGCTTAGCATAATACCCTCAAGGTCCATCCATGTTGTCGAAAATGGCATGATTTCATCTTTTATACAGCTGAATAGTATTCCATTTTATATATATATACCACATCTTCTTTATCCATTCATCCATTGATTGGCACTTAGGTTGCTTCTAAGTCTTGGCGATTCTGAATAATGCTGCAATGAACACAAAGGTGCATATATCTTTTCAAATTATTGTTTTTGTATTCTTTGGATAAATACCTAGAAGAGAAATAGCAGGATCATATGATATTTCCAATTTTAATTTTTTGAGAACTCTACAGAACTGTTTTCCATAGTGGCTGCACCAATTTACATTCCTACCAGTAGAGTACAAAGGTTACTTTTTCTCTACATCCTCTCCAACACTTCTCATTTCTCATCTTTTTAGTAATAGCCGTTCTGATGGGTGTGAGGTGATATCTCATTGTGGTTTTGATTTGTGTTTCCTTGATAATTAGTGATGAACATCTTTTCACGTGCCTGTTGGCTATCTGTACATCTTCTCTGGAAAAATGTCTACTCATATATTTCTCTGCCCATTTTTTGATCCGGTTGTTTGGGTTTTTGTTGTTGAGTTGTGTGAGTTCTTTATATATTTTAGATTTTAACTTTTTATCAGATGTGTGATTTGCAAAGATTTTCTCCCAGTTGGTGAGTTGTCTTTTCGTGTCGTTGATGATTTCCTTTGCCTTGCAGAAGCTTTTTAGCCTGGTGTAGTCCACTTTGTTTTTTCTTTTGTTTCCCTTGACTGAGGAGACATGATTTTCAGAAAGATACTACAGAGACTGATGTCAAAGAGTGTACTGCCTGTGTTTTCTTCTAGGAGTTTATGGTTTCAGGTCCTACATTCAAGTATGTAGTCCATTGTGGGTTAATTTTTGTTTATGGTGTAAGATAATGGTCTGCTTTCGTTTTTTCCTATGTGGCTGTCCAGTTTTCCCAGCACTATTTATTCAAAAGACTTTCCTTTTAATACTGTCCATAGATGTGTGGGTTTATTTCAGCTTTGATTCTGTTCCATTGATCTCTGTGTCTGTTTTTCTGCCATACCATGCTGTTTTGATGACTATAGCTTTGTAGTATCTTTTGAAATCAGGGAGTGTGATACTTCCGACTTTGTTCTTTTTTCTCAGGGTGAGCAGATACTTTTTGATTAAATAAATGTGTATATAACAGGTAATCAAGAGGAAAAAACTGGAATATAGTAACCAAGAAAGATACTGTTGAATAAATTAAATCACAGCAAAAGTGATGTTTTTAAGGAATAGTAATATAATTACATATAATAATAGAAATGTATAATTACTTCCTAGTCTTTTGTTTTGTTTGAATAGGACATTCATTAAATGTTCAATGTTAACACCAGTCTCTAGGAAGGAGATGTAATGAAATTGTTCTTTCAAACCTAGAAACAAGGCTTTATTCTCATTTGTAAAAGTGAGGGTAGAAAGGGAAGAGCTGTTGCTTTCAGAGGAAAGAATCCTACCCTTAAGTGGGGGAAGGTATAAAGTGAAAATGTATTTCTAAAAAGTTACATGTAAATTCAATTTTAATAAATTGTCTTTTAAATACTTTTGGAGACTTATCTTTAGTGGAAGATAGAATAAATCCTTTGGAAACTTAAGAATTATTTTGTAATGCCAACATATTCTCTCATGTACCCTTTTTTAGTTTAGAGGTTGAAATATATCATTTTCTTTAAGCAAGACTTGCCAGTAAATAAAATAAACAAGTTAGGTAAGAAGGGTACATATGTCTAGACTTCATTTGAACTCACTGTGTCATTGGCTTTATTAGGAAGAAGAGACCATGCTTGCTATACCATGTGGTTTATAAACCTGTATTCAAATGGATATCAGGAAACTCGAGAGAAATACTCCAGAAGCTCCAATAAGGCATTCTGGAGAATATAGAATTTGGCAGAGCATTGAGGTGCGCTGAAAGACTAAGAGGAAGTTGCTCAGTTCAAAGTTCAGTGACAGTTCCAGGACTCAACCCCCCCAAATAAGGAACCTTTATTTGTAGCTGAGTACCTGGTTCTGTTCTCTTCTACCCTCTTAAATAGTTTCATCCTTCTTTTGTCTTATTTTCCCCATCTGTTTTTCCCCTAGATATATTAATTCACATGGTTTCAATTTGAAAACAATTTTTTGTGCCCTTTATTTTCCTCCTAAATAACTTCAGTCTGTTGGCAATAGATCAAGATAGCTATGCATCCATATTTAGTTTTGTCCACAAATTTAATTCCTATATAATATAGAAGGATTTTATATTAATCATTGTGAAGGGTAAATTCATTTAATATCGTGCTTTACCCAGGGCAAGGAGACCAGCAGTTACGATCCGTGTAGAAATTCCCTAAGATGGCAGTCTGATGTCATTTTTAAGATCACAGATGCTGAATCCACCTCTCTAGGTGCCAAGCGCAGTTCTCAAGTTTCATACCTGAGTGACCTTGGAAGGTGATGCGCTCTGCATGCTTCAATTTCTTCATCTGTAAAATGGGAATGATAGTGGAATCTACTTCATAGAACTGATGTCCCATTACCTGAGATAATTCAGAGAGCACAGATAGCATGATACCTCACACTTCTTTTTCTTTTTCTCCTTCTTAGCCCATCAAAGCAACTCCTCAATCCATTGAGAACAAATCACTAAGCATGTTCTCCTTAAAATTCTGATTTCAGTGCAAACCTGTACTATACCTTCTCTCCTAAAAAGATTTTTGAAGAAGCTAATTTTAAGGCTTTTATTTGGATTGGTTCTCCTTAATCCCAACTAATTAAAGAGTTCCACAAATAATAAGATCCCCCCAAAAAATATAAGTCCCACACCTTCAACAACTAAAGCTGCACCGGTCGCTTTAAGGAAAACTGGCTGCAGAACCTCCAATGAATCGAATATGTAGAAGAGCTCAGCATCTTGGGCACAAATGTTTGTTCAATCCAGTTTACCACACCACATGATTTCCCTGCTACCAGAGAAATTTTGTTATTCTGCTTACAAATTATTTGTCTTAGTTGAGCGTGTTCCCTGAAATTAAGGTTTTCCCCCATCATGTAATTAGTATTTTAAAAGTAAAGCCAGATTTTTTTTTTATGGTTTGGGGAGTGCAAAAATATAAGGCATGTTTTTCTAATTATGAAACTGCTGTCAACCGGGTCTATAAAGCAGATGCACTTTGCAAATTAGAGTTTGAATCCAAGGTTCCTATGGCTCTAAAATGGCTCCTTCTTTGGCCACCACCGTAGCCTCTGGCAGCTGAAAGCAGGTGTGATGTGAACACATTGTCTCCAAGACCAGAGTTCTCTCTGTAATCCTCCCAGATGCAGGGCAGATCCAAATATCCTTGGGCAGTCAGATTCCGTGTTGGCACCACCTGCTAGCAAAGAATTTGCACAAAGTGAACTGTGGTTGCTTGATCTTTCAAAGCTCCCGTAGACTCACGTCCGCCTGACATAAGGGCTTAGTTTAATTTCTCAACCTGAAAGCTATGAGAGACTCTTTTCTTAGTTCAGTATTATCATCACTAGATTTTTGATGATTAAGCTCACAATGTGAATCAGGGTAGCTGAGAGAAGACTGCCTTGTATCTCAAATTCACACTGGCTATCTTATAAGAAGTACTGTGAGAAGATCTTCTCTCTCAGACCTCTAGTCTGTTGTAAAGAAATGTACTTTGCCTCTGTCCTCATCTTCCCAAAGATGCGTACCTAAGAGCAAATATATTGAAATGTCTTTCAATTTCTATTGGAGTGTCAATGTCAGGTTTATTTATAGGAAATTTTCTGGTTTATATTTGCTTCCAGTTCACAAGGGTATCTGTTTTACTTTATGTAGAATCAATTTAATGACTTTTCTGGTTGGAGAATAACGTCCATCTTCTATTAAGTAGAGTCACTTGGATGAGGACCATCTCCCTGACCATGAAAGATGGAGGGGAAATTACATTCTATTTGTAATGAATTGTGCTTATGAAAATGAAGAAGGACAATCAATATAAGAAGCTAGTACAGTCAGAAAATGGTAAAAAGCACCTCCTTCAGATAGTAACCTTCCACTATTTCAACCTAACTGCTGATTTCCATGCCAGTCAAGTGGGATGAGGTTCTTCGATTACGTCAGCACACACCCGGGAAACTTGCCTAAAATTACTCATGGTTCAATGAGTGGTCTTGATTACAATTTAAGTGTTCTCAGCTCGGGCCAGTGACCTTGACTCAAAGCATTGCATCATGTGCATTTATAGTTTCTGAGCTCGCATCCAATCTCTCCTACCACCAGCTACTATAAAATTTTTTGGTTTTTTTTTTAAATCATGCTTACAAGATATGAAGTCTGTCTTAGATAAAATTCCAGGACCTTGACCTCTTGGCCATGGTGTGATTATTCAGCCATGGTATGAATGCTAATTACTAAAAGCCGATGACTAGAAAGTACCAGTTTCCAAAGAGAGGAAATCATCCTATTTTACCTTCAGGAGTTAATCTTAATTGCAAAAATTAGTGTTTTAATTCTGTTAAGGAACTTTTGTCCTGGAATGTTTTGTTGGGGTGAAGATGAGAATTTATCACTGGATTTATAGAAATAAGGAGCAACTTCCACTAGAAAAAGAAATTCTTTAGGATAGAGGTGGTTCAGGAAAGTATGATGAGAAGATGAGAAGGCCATAAATGCACCGATAAACCCAAAGAGTGCTGGGATTCAAATCAGACCCTAAGAGGCAGCATGAATATGCTCAAGTCATTCCATGTCAGTTTTTGCCATGTCTCTGGAAAAAAATGCAGATTATTTTTATAAGTTGAAAGGCTCATAAGAAAATCATGAACAGAAATTTCCCCAATAATATATTATTTGCTATGTAAAAATGGCAGAAAATGATGATTACCAAAGGAAGCTTTAGAAAATCTTGGGCCATATGAAGTTTCCCAATTCTAGCATTCAGCAGTAACGAAGATTTCAATCCACTGATCTGTAATCACCAAAGTCAGATTTTTGCATTTTGTTTTATCTTGAGTGAGCTTCAATATTTAGATATATACATATAATTCTGATTGTTAGGTATTCTGGACATGTGGATTTTTGACTTGGGAGCAACATGCTCTTGATCTCCTAATTGTCCAAGTGAATGAGACATGTAGAAGTGGAGGGTATCTGGTTGAAGCTTTCAACAGAGAAGGATATTAAAGGAGGGAAGACCAAATCCATGTATTTTTGGCAATCTAAGAGGGACATTTTTATTTTATGAATACTCAAGGACCAGCCATTTTGCCATAATAATAAAGCAATAATGATTTTATTGTAATATGACGGAGCTGAAATCCCACTTACACAGACCTGAGGAGCAAAACCCCCATTCTACACCATGTCCCTGTCTGTTGATGTGAGCTGGATGGAGAAGGGGTCACGGGAAATTACACTAGCATGCCCTTGCCATTTGCAGCCATCCTCCTGGCTTTCTCTGGATCCAGGTGGTTCAGGATGAGCTTGAAATATCATCCTCCATCCATTCATTGCTTTCACTGATTCATTTATATTTTTTCAAAAATGTGTAATGAGCACCTCCCATTGGCCAGGCACTGTACCTCACCCGGGAGATACAGCAATGTGCACAGCAGGCAGGCCTTTGACTTCACGGTCCAGAGGTCTTTGGCGACACTGGCATCTCTGTTAGGAAGGGAAAAGCTTGAGCAGAAATCTCACCCTGAGCATATCTTTGCCTCCTACCATCCCTTAAGGAGAGAAGTGCACATTGGCAACAGGATGACCAAGTTTTCTCTACAGCTGTTGTTCCGGCGCAGGGTCAGCTTCCTAAGGAGCATCTCTTCTTCACCTCCCCCTTTGTTTTAAGGGGAACTCTCCTTCCTATTTTAGTGGGAACTCCTCAACCCTCGGCAGCTGACCTTAGTTGTGTGGGACAGTAAGATCAGTTTCACCTATTACTCTCCCATTGTCACCCAACCTTATTCTACTTTGCTCTGTGCTTTTAGGTGGCTTTAAAAAAAATTGGCTGCTGATTTTCATCATGACTCCTTGACATGTAGGCCTAGCCTTTAGGAGTTCCTTGCAAACATTTATACTAATCTATCCTCTAGTGGTGGGATTGGTGAGTGGAAAAGCTGAGTTCTCAGTTAAGGGGAGATTGCTAGATTTGGAAAGCACAAGATTCTGACAGCATGTGAGTGGTAAATGCTCTGCATCCAACTACTAACTGACTACTGACAGACCCTCAATGTGAGCAAAAGCAAAGGAGGATTTCTGAAAAGTGCCTTAAGCTGTAGTGTTTGTGGCCTTTCTGTATCTTACCAGTCTAATTTCATTGATTCTTACAGCTTAATTATGCTGGTAGCAACCACTTGTAGGAAATTTTCCATCTACCACATCTAATTAGGTATATCCCCAAAACTTGAATTTTGTGTCGCTGCAGTTTCTAAGCACAGTCAAAGCTCTCTGTCTCATCTCACTATCCTCATGGTTTCTTCTTGAGGGAAAATGTGTAGCGTACCCTTTAACCTGAAAATAATGTGACTTCCCAGAGGGAGATAATTAATAAACAGAAAAAGAACCTCCTCTGGTCGGGCCCCACTGCTTGGGGTATAGCTGTACATTATGGGGACACCCCATGTGTTTTGAGAATGTCTGAACTCTCCAAAGTGCTCTTCTCAGGCATGGTCTCTCTCGTTTTATCTTCGCAAGATTGCTGTCAGGTAGATGCAGTAGATATTACACTAGTTTTTACATAGAGAGGAAAGCAACAGCTTGCTGACCGACCTCTGGGAGATCAGCAATGATGTGCATTTTTTAAATGACATTAACATACGAAGTTCTTCCCATATCTCGTGGATTAGATCAAGTGGCATCCTCTTGGGGTGGATGGCCTGGACCAATGGCCTCTATAAAAATTATCTTCTGTACCCTCCTCCCCAAAATCTTACCCCCCCTCAACAAAGGAGAATCAGCTTTATCACATTAACAATCAGGTTTAGTCATCAATTAGCTAGGTATTTATAAGACCCTTGAAAGTTGCTGAAAAGAATATACAGAAGTTTAAAATGTGGCCTCTGTATTTGAGAGCTTAAAACTTCAATGGAAAAACAAGATATGGACAAATTACAGTTTCAGAAGTGATCCCAAGCCTCGTGTGAGCGAGTGCTGGATGACCACGTGCTATAAGAGGTCAGAGGAAGGAAGGAATGTGATGGGCTAAATAGAGGAGGAAGAGATAGGATTTGACCAGGCTGTGACAAATGAGGAAAATTAGAATGAGCTAGGAGAAGGGCTTCCAGGTGGGGACAGCTACATGAGGAAATTCCAGAGATGGAAATGGACAAGGTATTTGGGAGACAGCGAACGGGTGAAATACCAGCAGGAATTTGCATAGCGATGAGGTGGGAAATTTCTTCAAGGAGGTGGACTGGGGAGTCTTAAATGCCACAGGATCTTGTTTCCATGGGGATATAATGATCCTTTAAGGGTGTTTGGAGTTAGAGAAAGGGACAGAGATGCTAGTTTGGGTCAAACTTTCAAACCTCCATGTTTGACAAATATTGAACCTCTGCCTCAAATCCTCATTTCCTCACTTCTTCCAGCAAATCCCTATGATTTCTTCCAGCTAATCCCTAGGGACTTCTCCTAGGGACAGTCCATTCCTCCCTCTTCTGAGTTCCACAGTACTTCAGACACAGGTCCTAGAAGATAAAACGTGCGGTGATGTCCTCCTTGCATTCCCCATTTACAGCAGTGGTCCTGGTACATGGGTGGATCTTATCATCAGACTGCACTTACTGAGAGCAAATTAAACAGCGCCGCCTATCATTTATTGACTTTGCCCTATACCAGGCATGGTGCTAGATGCTTTACCTATATTAACATATCATCTCTAATCCTCTGGAACATTCAACAAGGTACATATTAAGTCCATGCTGGAGCTGAAGAAATTAAGGTTTGCCCGAAGCCATGTAGTTATTAAGTAGCAATGATGTTGGCCTCCACAGCCCATTCTCTGCATCTACTAGTTATTTTTCCATCTTTAGAGGCTTGCAGTACCTATCACAGTACATGATACATGGGAAATGCTCAGTGCATGTTTTTGAATGAAAGAGAGAAAAAGCACTAGGGAATATTATCAATGGGTAGAAAATGTAAGGCCCAAAGATCTCTAGTCGGATGTAAAGAGTCTTACTGCTGGAATTCTCTACGTAGCTTTTGGTGAGACTGCAGATGCCAGGCAGCCCAACTCCACCCTTCTGCCACAGGCCAGGGTCAGCAGAGTCCTCACAAGCCCCACACCTTCCCTAACCTGCCCAGCTGTGGGGTCCTCTTCCGGACAATGGGGAAAGTGTACTAGATGACTTCTAACATTGCTTCTACCTTTTGTATTCTAAGATCTGAGAAATTAGCAAGTTTAAATGAATTCACATTAAAACATAAATGACCGGTAGTTCTTACTTTTACCCTTCCTGGGAGTTTTTGCAACTTAAAAGGGACACTTATCAATGGAGGTGATTCTTTGTTTGGCAGAATATCAGGCACTGTGGGAGGACTTGTAGGCAGAAACGCTGCCCAGCAGGTTGGTTCTGCTCCATAGATCTTCCAAAGCTGACTTAGGCGCCCCTACCAGGAGCATCCTGTGTGTAGCATCCTATGTATACCTCTCTCCTAGCACACTTCACACCACATTATAATGATCTTTTTTCTTGTCTGTCTTGCCCATTAGACTAGGGAATCTTCAGGGGCAAGAATCTGTCTTTCATCTATGAATGCCACACTTCTGGCACCTAGTCAGAGCTAAAATATGCTTTGGTTGAATGAATGGATCTATCTATATACTCTTAAACAAATCTTTTTGAAAACAGAGTCTTAGGATCAGCTTCTTCCACTCATTAATTACCCTTGTGTCTCCCACAACTCTCTGCATCTCTTCTCTGGTCCCTCTACTCAGCCACACTGCCTGCTTTTTTTCTTCTGGGATTTGGGGGACCCCAGATGCAGACCTCTGCCTCCCCAGCCTCCCGCTGGGGAGGAAGCATGGACATTCTTTAGGACTCAGCCCTGAGAAAGCCTCACCCAGGATGGGCCTCACCTCAACAAGAGGTCTGCCTCCTGGAGGCTTGAAGAGAGTTTTAGGATTTTCAACCTAGATTTCAATAGTATGCTTCATCTCATTAGCAGGTGAAAGCCATTCCAAAATGTCTGAAGACATCTCTTTGTTCCTCATGTAAATAGTAGCTGGTGTTTGGGGTGAGAAGGGAAGGAGTGTGGGGCAGTGAGGGGAAGAGAAGACACCCAGAGGCGTCCTAACAGCATTAAGAGAAAAGACTTAGGTTCTAGGGGGCGGTCAAAGAGAACCATTCCATCTGAAAGGCGAGAAGAATTCTTGTTATTCCACATAACCCATTAGAAGTTAAGAAAAAGAATATTTTTTCCTCTTATTTTTACCTCAAAGCTCGTTTTCTTTGGATGTGTGCCTGATCAATGATAGTGCCAGAGTCTGGAACTTTACAATGATTGTGGAGCAGTAGTTTTGCTTCCATTCTGTTTTGAATCCTTTATTGTAAAATATATGTCTTATGCGTCATTTGCTATAAAATCTATTTTATTGTGGTACTTAATTAATGACCACTTTGACCGTTTGTGGCATGTATCCAAAAATTTATCTTCTCTGCCTCCTTTTTTTTTTTTTTCACTGCCAGTGTTTGACAAAGGCAGATTAGGTAAAAATATATCAATCTGCCATATCTTTTAATAAACTTGAGAAATTGGCTATGATTTCTTCTTAAATTACATAAGGGCTTCTAAAAAGTACGGTTTTATTCTGAATATTGAAATAATATGTTGTGAAATTCAAAGTTAAAGCATATTATATATTTATGGTTTAGATTAGAACATATGCACATCAAATTCTTAAATTATTTTATCTTTGATAGTGATTAGAATGAGAGAGAAACCAGAGAGGAATGAAAGAAGGAAGAGACAGAGGTAGGGCAAGGGAGGAAGTAAGAAAACCAAGGAGAGAAAATGTTGATACCTAAATTTTTTAATCAGTTGCACTTCTAAATAGATTTTAAGGGATTCCAACGGTGAATCCTATGTGGACAGCAAGAAATGTTTATGCCAAATGTAGAAGATTCTTTAATACCTTACACTGGTACCAACATAGAAGCCTAACATTTCTTTCTTTCCCAAGGAGTTTGCTTTTGGCAAACAAGGAAGCTTAAGAGAAAGGGACTATTCCAGGCCTTTCAGAATCCTTTCTGCCTTGGCTTCTACTGTGAGACCAGCCAAAGGCCTGCTTCCTGTGATCCCAGAGTTTAGCTTGCAGCCCATAAATATGGAAACTGCAGTTTGTCACTTATATTTGTTTTACACTTACAAATTAGGAGATGCCTTTACTGTAAATATAGTTAGTATCCAGAGGTTTCAAAGCTAAGAATATGCACGTTCGAAATGTCTTTGCCTTATTTATGCTGTGGCCACCACATTTGTATAAACAGAAAATTACTCCATTCATGCTTTATTACTTCTTCTTTTGTACCATAGCCTTGACCCCAGTCATCATAAATTGAGAAATAGTGAGGAACTAATGGAGACAGATGGGAATATGGCTTGCCATTTACTCAAATTGGTAAAGTAATTAACCTCAAGGTGCTGGTTTGCAAGAAAAATTGTTGGAATATCTCAGGACGTCGGTTAACAGACTCCTGCTTTAACCAGTTCTGACAACTGCATCATAAACTAGACTTATTCTGTTCAATTGACCTGTCAACGTCTTGAGTCCAAATAAAGATTTGTATTACAATGCACTTGCTAAGAAGTGGGAGAACACACTGCTGTTTCTTTTCAAATGGGTTTCTGTTCCCTTCCTGCTAGAAAGGAGCTGGACTGTCATGTATTCATCCTTCAGCCATTATATTCCTTAGAAATCTTCCATTACTGATTGTGTGACAGCTTCGTGACAGCAGATGGTAGTCATTTGGCTCCAGAAAATGAAATGAAGAAACATGGGCCAGGCTGGCTGGGCTCATTTAGAACAGAGTGGACAGAGGCCAGATCTAGATTTTATTTATTGGGGGAAGTCCTGTAATGAAGCCAGAGTTGTATTGGGGGGGGGGGGGGGGGGGAGGGGGCGTTGTTCCCTACAGATGGGAGGTGGGACTGGGTTTCTGCAGATTATTATATAAATAAAGGTGGTCTTGTGAATAGGGTCATTTGACCAAACTACAGTTTATTCCTTTTGAAAGCTGACAGATTTCGTTTGTTCCAGACAGGCCTCTGTGTGTGTCCCTGTTTCTCTCTGTCTCCCCTTTGCTCTTTCATGGGAATAGCATTTAGATTCCTCTTTTCCACGTTATCCACTGTGAGCTGTTTTCATAGCAGTGGGTTCAATCTTCAGGGCACTGTAGCTTCCTCCTATTAAGTGAGTAACTAGGAGAGGTTTGACTCATTTAAGCTTGTATGGCTGTTCATTTCATGTGTTCCAGTTTGCAGTTGAAGCAGTCTTAAAAAAGACAGCTCTTTGTGATATCACCATAAAATTTATCTGGAAGGCGTATGTCATGGGAACGTAAAGAGTAATTTTCATCAAAAGTAAATACATCCATTCATAATAGAAAAAAACTAAAAGTGTTTCATGGCATCTCAATTTGAAGAATCCTCAGTTGATTCAGAAACATTAAGAAGTCCTGGAGTATCATGCTGGCATTCTTCCTGCATACACCTGTGGAAACATATTCACAAAATGAGCAAACCCTACCTTATTAATTTCACCCCAGGGGGACAACAGTTGCTTGAGAATCCCATGGCTCTGGAAGCTGTGTGAGGCACAGGGGATGGAAGCGTTCCAGCCATGCATTTCCTCTGAGCTGACCAGCGTTAGTCTTTCTACCTTGTGATCGACTGAGAAGACTCAAAAGCATCTGTTCTTTCAAAGGGTAGATACATAGTTGCCTTGAATAAGAGTTTTTTTTGTGTAGCCCTATTTAGAAGAAGAGAAACTAAATAATTTCTTGTCTTCAAATCTTATTTTTTTAAAGCCTGTCTGAAAATCCATAGAACCTTCATTGGAAAAAATATATCCATGCTCCCTGCAAAGTTGCTGCATATTGAACCTTCGTTTCTCTTAATTCTTTTGCTATCTCTGGGATTAAAAAATACTTCAAGCTAAAGCAAACCAGAGGTCAGGTTCACTCCAATGCTGTGCTTTGCTGAGTGAATCTGAAGTCCTTCTTCTTAAAGAGGGTGTATCGCTGTTGAGCTCAGTAGAGACAAACTTCCCTTCTCTCCAAGGAATCTTCCTGTGAGGCTAAGACATTCATCTTCCTTGGAATCTCCTGCACGCTGACCCATGTCCCAGTACTAGAAGCCTTTCCCAAAGAAGAACTAATACTCACAGACCAGTTTTCCTATCCTGCCCAAAGCTCTCCACCCCATTCTTCTGTTCTTCTGTGTTCTACTAAAGATTGGAGACCTCAGCCTACTGAAGATGTCTGTCTGTCTTTGCCTTTGTACTTAATATTTTTGGTTTTATTTAATAATTGTGGGTGTGTGCATGTAAACAGTTTCGACCGGTCAATGTGCTATTTTCATCTGATCAGATGTCTAAAATCTAGTGCTTAACAAGCAAGATAAAGGTCTCTCAAGACAAGCACTAGGTTTGAAGAAAATGCTGTGAATTCAAGGTGACTATATGTACATTGACCCCTAAAGTATGAATTCCAAAGTCACAGAGTTGCGTATGTTAGGCTACTACTTATGAAAACATACCTTCATGCATTTTTTGGTGCTGAGGATTTATCATAAATTAAATTAAAATTGAAGGCTACACGGGTGACAAATCATGGGAGTTTTCAAGTTTGTGTCTTGTGGCTGTTGACTGCATTGCCTGAAATAGTCAGTGGCTTCCCATATTACATCAAAAATGCTTTCTGGATGTCTTATGCCCATGCCTATTTCCATCATTAATTAACCACGAGTTAATGTGTGATTGTTAAAGAAAACACAAGGTAGCATTTTGCAGTGATAGCTAATGGATTAGAATGACATTAAATATTTTCCTCCTGGCAGACATAACGTTTTATAGTTTGGCTTTAAAATAAAGGGTATTTTATATACAATGCAATTTCATTCAGTTATTTCTCAGACATTGGCACCTCCATTGGCTAGTTCAAACTTTATGTCATCAACAGAATACAGCATTTAACTTATTGCAATCTCTTATTAGACAAATGTTTTTAGCAGGCCCTAGAAGCCATGGAATGTGAGAATAAGCTCAGTCGTAAGTGGGCATCTTTCCATATTTTCGTAAGTCCGTGTGTCTACGTTTATGTGTCTGTATTTATTTGTTCCAGAATCTATGAGAAGTTGAACAGTTTAAATCCATTTGTTACCTGAATTGTTTGCTCCTGTTTTAAAACATTTTAATTTATAATCAGACAAGAAGAACAGATGTAAGAGTTGTAATTTAATCATTTTATTGCTATCTTTGTATATTTTGAAGAATTAGGTATTGTACTCATGGGAAGTCGTATTTTATGCCTAGTTGGAAAAATGAATAATGTAATAATATGCAAAATGTAAAGTTTTAGAACTTCACTACTGAGTAAGGCATATAAACTAATGATCTGGTTAAGGTCCCCTGTGCACCATAATAAATATGGACTAAATTTGTCATTATAGCTTTAGACAGAGGTTTCAGGCAACAGATTTAATTAAATCCTTTTTTAATATTCATACTTCTAAACTGCATAATTCCCTTCTACTGTAAAACTGAGTGCTATATTAAAACAAACAAAAACGGCAGATTACTAAATGGATATTAGCGTGAAGTCAATAAGCATTTAATTCTGGAGAGAACTCTGTGAGGAGAGAGCAAGTTTTGTGGAGCTCGCTCACGAGATCTTGACTCAGATCTCTGAAGCTTGTTCACAGAAGCTTCCTTCTGTTTTCATGCTGACTTTTGTAGGGGAGGTTAACTAGTTATTTGTGGAACTCATAAAGGACACAGGGACAACACAACAAGGCATTTTCTTGGCCATTGAAGAGTGATAATTAATGAAAAGTATAAATCAGACTCCATGAGGAATGCATTGATAGCATTGATATCTAGAATATCTAGATACTGATGGCTTTTAGGATGGTTAAATACTAAGCTCCATTACCCTGCAAGGTCTTGTTTCTCCTATGGCAGCCAGCTCAGGGACTAGAATTTCTCCTATAACTGTAATATCTCCTCCTAGATATTTGCATAGAGCAAATCTGCATGTTTATGTTCCCCTTTTTTGGTGATTAAAAGAACCATTTTGAATTTTTTCATGGAACATATCTTCTGTGGAGGGTTATACTAGCCACAGAATACTAAAAATTAAATTTTTAGAAGAACTGTCTGACCAGTGTCATTAGCTGACTTTATGAACATCCTTGTTAAATAACCAAATCAAGCTTCCACTCCCTCAAGGTCAAATTGCCAAGGGAATTTGTAAATCTGCTTCAAAACTGAGTAAATATTCTGACTGTATTTTATCCACCTGTGCTAGATTTTTTTAGATCTCCATTTTTCTGCCCCTTAATCAGTCCCCTCCCAATTATGAGTTCTCTGTCTTAATCATCTTTGTTTATATATCACCTGTCATTGGTGCTTGGCACAGATTTGGGATCAACAAACATAGACTGACTGAATGGAATTTTATATGGAATCAATAGCACTGTAAATTTTTGTATCACGAAGAACCATGTAAAGTAGCTAATCTGACCTCCAAATTGTATAGATTAAAAACTGTGGACTAAAGAGAGTTAAGTTGACTTGCCCGTAGTTATGTAAATAATGACTACTTAAGGAGGACGAGGAAGTGCTGACTATTTATTAGACACAACAAGAAATATAAAGAAAAATATTCATGTTTTCTGTCCCAAAGTAGCTCACCAGCCCATTAATAAGGCATTAAATATAAGCACAGGAATAATTAAAGAACAATTCCAAAAACTATAAGATTAAACACCAAAATATATACTTTTGAGTTAGACCATTTAAATTATTAAACAGGAGAAGAGCAATGGCAGTTGACCTATCTGGAAAAAGGTTCGTGGGCAGTGGTATGACTTTAGCTGGACCTTGAAAGACAGGAGAAGTGAGGCCGTGAGCACTGTGTTCTGGGGAAAGCTTTTTTTCAGAGGGTTCTAACAGAAGCAGTGGGAGAACAGAAGCGTACTGTGCTTCCACCCCAGATAGCACCTTCTTGGCCCTGTTGGCTGGCAACCAAAAAAAGAGGTGAATACTTTCTTTCCTTACTGTATGGATCCAGTTCAGAGAAACAGACTATCCACTCTGAATGTATGTAGTGAAACAAGTTCACAGTTGATAATATGTTCCTGGAGTCAGGAGAAATGGATTAATTTTCATTTTCTAGGGCTACCTTTGAAGTTGTTGAGGGAGGATAATTATTTTCCCTCTTCAAAGTATTTTCTCACATCATTTTCCTGGAAATGACAGTTGGGCAGTGCCCCAGGTTGGCAAATCCAACCTTAGTTTGATGAATGCAATTTTGAACACAGCCCTCAATTCAGTGTTAGTTTCCATGGCTTAGAATTCAGCTTTGCAAAGTGAATTGTCATGTATTTTTGGCAAACCATTTTTCCCTTCAACTTTAAAACCAAAAGAGGAAAGAGGTGGTCCCAGAATTATTTAAAACTGGAAAACCAGCTCAGACATGAAGATCACATTTAATTTGATCTCCTTAATTTAAGCAAAGAAATAAAGACATTCAGGGCACTTAATGACAGTTAGTCCATTGGTTTATTTGCCTAAGACAGATACGAGTATAGTCTTATATACCAAACCAAGAGCATCTTCTCTGGCACCAGTTAAATATGTGTGCTAAAACACTGCAGCTTTTCCTTAGACTTAATATTTTGTTTAAGAATATTCGCCGTAAAGTTGAGGTCAAGATGGTGCTGTAGGGGAACTCTGAACTCACCTCTTCCCACGGACACAACAAATTTACAACTGCTCTTGGAACAATTAGCCCTGAGAGAGAACCGAAAACTGGACAAAAAGGAGCCCTGCAACAAGGGACAGCCCTGACTGAGATGGAAGAGGCAGAAATTCCTTTATGGAAAGAAAAATACCACCTTTGCAAGCCATGGTGCTTCACAGCCAGCTGGGAGCAGCCCTAAGGTACACATCCTTCCCTGGAGAAGTGGGGGACCTGAGCAGGGGAGCATTGCTGCTATGAGCATCCTTTGGACTCAGTACAACTGCGACAAGTGTCATAACATCTGGCTTTGCTGGCTACTAACAACAGCAGAGAATACCCCCAGAAAAGCTATCAGACATAAGGGAAAAACAACTGGTTCTTAAACGGTGCATGCACAAATTCACCCAATTCAGAAAGCAACCTAAAATCTCCAGAAAGAAAGGTTCACAGTCCTTTGGTGAAAAGAGACTCATCTGATAGGCTCTCAGTGCATGTGGATGAGGAGTGAGACATCTCCAGGGGCTGAGACATTGGCAGCAGCCATTATTGTGACCTAGTACAGGTTTGCTGATACAGACTCTAGCAGACACCATTGGAGTGTTTCCCCTGGCAGTTAGGCTAGGGTCTGCCCCACCCATAGAACACCAATTTAATCCAGCTTAGCCAGGGTAGGCAGACCACCCTAGGGACTGGCCCCATCCAATAGCAAGTCCTGGGGCAACTTGTGGGCTTGGATAGGTAGGGTGCCTGGATCCCCTGCAGCCAGGCAAGTGGGTCTGCCTCTGCAGGGCAGGGCGTGTGCAAGGAGTGGGTGGAATGTGTAGGGCATTGGTAAAGTGTGTGTGGCCCAGCAGTGGGGCAACAGGGTCCACTTCAGGGGGTCAGGCGTGGATACAGGGAGGGGCTGTGTTGACGGTGTGTGTGGCCCTGTAGGTGGTGGGGCTTGACAGCTGCAGAAGACTTGTCTTTCTCAAACAAGCACATAGGGGATTAGCTCCACATTCCAAAACTTGAAAAAATTGAGTGGTTCCATGCCTGGGGCTAGCCGCACTCAGCTGCAATCCCTAGAGAGCTGAAAGAGCCTTGCGTGCCAGAGGTCTACAGCAATTGTGAAACCCTGAGCCTAGGAACCAGCCATGCTGGGGGGCTATTCACTTAATGGAAAAACTGCAACAGAAATGTGTTATTAAACCTTGCATCCAACTGTGCTGGGGCTCCTTAGGCTTGATAAAGTAACTGAAGGGTCCATATCAGCCACACGCAGCTGAGCATTACAACCAGCTGTCCAGGGGGATAGCATAGTCTCCCTGGGCACCTGCAGCAAGAGCAGTCCTTCCACAATAGAAGGACACATGTAGCACAAAGAGGAGACACTCCTGGGAACATTTGGAACTGGTGACAAGAGGTAAGCACATTGTGGGGCCTCATAAGGCATCTCTTACATAAGGCCACCTCTCCAAGATCAGGAGACTTAGGTGACCTACCTGATACATAGATATAAGCTGAGAGAAAGAGGCAAAATGAGGAGGCAAAGGAATACATTCCAAGTAAGGAAACAGGGCAAAACCCCAGAAAAAGAACTAAATGAAACAGAAATAAAGAGTCTACCTGACAAAGAGATCAAACAAAAAGTCATAAGGATGCTCACTGATGTTGAGAGAAGAATGGATGAACTCAGTGAGAACTTCAACAAAGAACTGGAAAATATAAAAAAGAACCAATCAGAAATGAAGAATACAATCCTGGAAATGAAAATTTCACTAGAAGGGCTCAATAGCCAAGTAGACAATACAGAAGAACAGATCAGCTAGCTGGATGACAGACTGGAGAAAATCACCAAGCTAAACACATAAAAGACAAAAGAATTAAACAGAACGAGAACAGTCTAAGGGACCTCTGGGAAAACATCAAGTGCACTAACATTTGTATTACAGGTATCCCAGAAGAGAGAAACAAAGTGGCAGAGAATCTATTTGAAGAAATAATAGCTGAAAAATTTCCCATCCCAGGAAGGAAAGAGACATCCGGGTATAGGAAGCACAGAGAGCACCAAACAAGATAAACCTGAAAAGGCCCACACCAAGACACATTGTAATTTAAATGTCAAGAATTAAAGATAAAGAGAGAATCCTAAAACTCACAAGAGAAAAGCAACAAGTAACATACAAAGGAAACTCCATAAGGTCATCAGGTGACTTATCAGCAGAAACCTTACAGGCAGAAAGAAGGGACACAATATATTTAATGTGCTGAAAGGGAAAAACCTACAACTAAGAATACTCTAGCTGGCAAGTTTATCAGTCTTAATGGAAGGAGAAATAAAGTTTCCCAGACAAACAAGAATTAAAGGACTCTGTCACCAAGAAACCAGTCTTACAAGAAATGCTAAAGGACTTAATAGGTGGGAAACAGAAGACCACAAATAGGAATTAGAAAATTATGAAAAGAAAAGAAGCAATAAAATCACTGGTAAAGACAAAAATACAGTAAAGGTAGCAGATCAACCACCTATGAAGGTCAAAAGACAAAAGTACTAAAATTACCTATTTCTAGAATAAGAGGGTAATGGATACACACACAGAAAAAACCAAATTGGATATGATATCAAAAACATAAAGTGTGGCAGGAGAGGAGTAAAAGTGTAGAGTTTTTAGAAAGAGGTCAAACTAAAGAGACCATCAACTTAATATGGATTGCTATGTATGTAGATTATTATATATGAATCTCATGGTAATCGCAAACCAGAAACCAATAATAGAGTCATAAAAAATAAAGAGAAAGGAACCCAAACATAATACTAAAGAAAGCCATCAAACCACAAGGGAAGAGAGCAAGAGAAGAAGACAGGAACAGAGAAGAACTACTGAAACACCCAAAAAAGAAGTAACAAAATGGCAATCAGCGTATACTTATCAATAGTGACTTAAAAAGTTATTGGGCTAAATTCTCCAATCAGAAGGCATAGGGTGGCCATTTGGATAAAAAAATAAGACCCATGTATATGCTGCATACAAGAAAAACTCTTTAGACCTAACAACACTCACAAACTGAAAGTGAAAGAATGGAAAAAGATACTCCATGCAAATGGCAATGAAAAGAAAGCTGGGATGGCAATACTTATATCACACAAAATAGACTTTAAAACAAAAACTATATGAGATAAAGAAGGGCACTACATAATGATAAAGGGAACAATCCAAGAAGAGGATATAACACTTGTAAATATCTATGCACCAAACATAGGAGCACCTAAATATATAAAGCAATTATTAACAGACATAAAAGGATAAATAGACAACAACACAATAATAGTAGGGGGCTTTAACTCTCCACTTACACCAATATATACATCATCCAAACAGAAGATCAATAAGGAAACATTGGCCTTAAACAACACATTAGACCAGATGGACCTAGTAGATATATACAGAACATTCCATCCGAAAACTGCAGAATACACATACTTTTCAAATGCGCATGGAACAGTCTCCAGGATTGATCACATATTAGGCCACAAAACAAGTCTCAATAAATTTAAGATGATTAAAATAATATCAAGCATGTTTTCTGACCACAATGGTATGAAACTAGAAATCAACTACAGGAAGAAAATCAGAAAGCCACACATATGTGGAGAGTAAGAAAAGTGCTAGTGAACAATGATGAGTCAATGAAGAAATCAAAAGGGAAATCAAAAAATACCTGGAGACAAATGAAAGTGGAAATGCAGCATGCCAAAATTTATGCGATACAGCAAAAGCAGTTCTAAGAAGGAAGTTTATAGCAATATAGACATACCTCAGCAAAGAAGAAAGATATCAAACAATCCAACAGTGTACCTAAAGAAACTAGAAAAGGAAGAACAAACAAAGCCCCAAATCAGTAGAAGGAAAAAAAAGAAATAATAAAAATCAGAGCAGAAATAAATGAAACAGAGACTAAAAAAAAAGTGGAAAAGATCAATGAAACAAAGAGCTGGTTCCTTGAAAAGTTAAACAAAATTGACAAACCTTTAGCTAGACTCACCAAGGAAAAAAGAGAGAAGGCTCAAATAAATAAAATCAGAAACGAAAGAGGAGAAATTACAATGGACACCTCAGACATACAAAAGATTATAAGAGAATGCTATGAAAAGCTATATGCCAACAGATTGCATAATCTAGAAGAAATGGATAAATTCTTAGAATCATACAACCTTTCAAAACTGAGTCAAGAAGAAATAGAGAAGTTGAATAGACCAATCACCAGTAAGGAGATGGAAACAGTAATCAAAAACCTCCCCAAAAATAAAAGTTCAGGAACAGACAGTTTCCCTGGTGAATTTTACCAAACATTCAAAGAAGACTTAATACTTGTCCTTCTCAAACTCTTCCAAAAATTGAAGAGAAAGGGAAGCTTCCTAACTCATTCTACGAAACCAACAATACCCTGATACCAAAACAAGACAAGGACATCACAAAAAAAGAAAATTACAGGCCAATATGGCTGATAAACAGCAATGCAAAAATCCTCAACAAGGGTCCAGCCCGGTGGCCGAGTATTAAGTTCCCGTGCTCCGCTTCAGCAGCCCGGGTTCATTGTTTCAGATCCTGGGCGCAGAACCAGCCTCACTCATCAGGCCGTGCTGTGGCGGCATCCCACATAGAAGAACTAGAACAACTGATAACTAGGTTATACAACTATGTACTGGGGCTTTGGGGAGAAAGGAAACAAAAACATAAAAGAGGAAGACTGGCAACAGATGTTAGCTCAGGGCCAGTATTCCAAAAAAAAAGCCCTACAGAAAAAAAAATCCTCAGCGAAGTACTAGCAAATTGAATACAGCAATACATTAAAAAGATCACACACCATGATCAAGTGGGATTTACTCCAGAGGTGCAGGAATGCTTCGACATCCACAAACCAATGTGTATTCACAACATTAACAAATGAAGAATAAGAAATCACATGATCATCTCAATAGATGTGGAGAAAGCATTTGACAAAATATGGCATCCATTTATGATAAAAACTCTGAATAAAATGGGTATAGAAGGAATGTACTTCAATATAACAAAGGCCATATATGACAAACCCACAGCTAATATCATTCTCAATGGAGAGAAACTGAAAGCTATCCATCTAAGAACAGGAACCAGACATGGATGTCCACTTTCACCACTCTTATTTAACATAGTATTGGAAGTCCTAGCCAGAGCAATCAGGCAAGTGAAAGAAATAAAAGGGATCCAAACTGGAAACTGTCACTAATTGCAGATGACATGATTTTATATATAGAAAACCCTAAAGAAGCCACCAAAAAAGTTTTAGAAATAATAAATGAATATGGTAAAGTTGCAGGATACAAAATCAACATACAAAAGTGAGTTGCATTTCTATGTAGTAAAAATGAGGGAGGAGAAAGAGAAATTAAGAATACAATCCCATTTACAATTGCAACGAAAAGAATAAAATACCCAAGAGTAAACTTAACCAAAGAGGTGAAACATCTGTACACTGAAAACTGTAAAACATTGTTGAAAGAAACAGAAGACACAAAAAATAGAAAGATATTCTATGCTCTTGGAGTGGAAGAATTAACATAGTTAAATTGTCGATCCTTCCTAAAGCAATCTACAGATTCAATGCAATCCCTATCAAAGTTCCAATGACATTTTTCACAGAAACAGAAGAAAGAATCCTAAAATTTATATGGAACAAGTAAAGACCCTGAATAGCCAAAGGATTCCTGAGAAAAAAGAACAAAGCTGGAGATATCACACTCCCTGATTTCAAAATACTACAAAGCCATGGTCACCAAAACAGCCTTGTACTGGCACAAAAACAGACACACAGATCAATGGAACAGCACCAAGAACCCAGAAATAAACCCACACATTTATGGACAGCTAATATTCGACAAGGGAGCCAAGAGCATACAATGGAGAAAGGAGCGTTTCTTCAATAAATGGTGTTGGGAAAACTGGACAGCCACATGCAAAGGAATGAAAGTAGACCATTTTCTTAAACCATACAAAAAAATTAACTGAAAACTGATTAAAGACTTGAATGTAAGACCTGAAACCATGAAACTTCTAGAAGAAAACATAGGCAGTACGCTCTTTGACATTGGTCTTAGGAGCATATTTTCAAATACCATGTCTGAGTAGGCAAGGGAAACAATAGAAAAAATAAACAAATTGTAGTACATCAAACTGAAAAGCTTCTGCACAACAAAGGAAACCATCCACAAAACAAAAAGACAGCCTAACAATTGGGAGAAGATATTTGCAAAGCATATATTTGATAAAGGGTTAATATCCAAAACACATAAATTACTCATACATCTCAACAACAAAAAAACTAACAACCCAATTAAAAATGGGCAAAAGATCTGAACAGACATTTCTCCAAAGAAGATATACAGATGGCCAACAGGCATATGAAAAGATGTTCAACACCCTTAACTATCGGGGAATGCAATCAAAACTCCAAGGAGATAATATGTCACTCCCATCAGAATGGCTATAATTAATAAGACAGGAAACAAGTGTTGGAGAGGATGTGGAGAGAAGGGAACTCTCATATGCTGCTGGTGGGAGTGCAAACTGGTGCAGCCACTATGGAAAACAGTATAGAGATTCCCAAAAAAACTAAGAATATAACTACCACATAATCCAATTATTCCATTGCTGGGTATTTATCCAAAGAACTTGAAAACACAAATGCATAAAGACACATGTGCCCCTATGTTCACTGCAGCATTATTCACAACAGCCAAGACTTGAAAGCAACCTAGGTGCCCATCAAGGGACGAATAGATAAAGAAGATGTGGTGTATATACATAATAAAATACTACTCAACCATAGGAAATGATGAAATCTCACCATTTGTGACAACATGGATGGACCTTGAGGGGATTATGCTAAGCAAAATAAGTCAGAGGAAGAAAGTCAAATACCATATCATCTCACTCATAACTAGAAGATAAAAACAATAACAAACAATCATATGGAGTCAGAGATTAGATTGGTGTTTATGAGAGAGAACAGGGAGAAGGAGGAGGGGGAAAGGGGTGATTATGCACGTGTGTGGTGATAGAATGTAATTAGTCTTTGGGTGGGGAACATGATGTAATCTACACAGAAATCAAAATATAATGATGTACGCTTGAAATTTATATAATGTTATAAGCCAATGTTACCACAATTTGCCTTCCCACCTGAAAAATCAGAAAAGAGACAAAAGATATAAAACATTGCTTTGTATCTTACTGGAGATGGAAGTGGTGGAAGTGATTCCATCTCCAGTAAGAACAGTGATTCTACCTCCAGTAAGGACAGTAAGGCAGTGGAGGACAGTGACTCCTGAGAGACAGGAAACAATAGTGAGTCCAACAATTGCTCCAGCTTACAGGGATCAGATCCCTGGAAGAGCCTGGAGGACTCCCTTAGTTGAGGAAACAGAACTGAGAGTGTGTGGAGACCTAGATGACTAGAATTCACGGGGCAGAGAACCAGAGATGAGAGAGCCACACAGAGAATTCCAGAAATTTGTAGAGGGTCACCCTTAATTATTCAGCTGAGCACTGATCGGTGTATGCATGTGAAGAAAGCAAGTGAAGATGGAGGAAGAGCTATCTGAAAGAATTAGAGGTAACAGTGCTCAGCACTCAAGTAAGGCTGAAAACAGTACCTATTTCCACTAGCCAGACTGGAAATGATGAGGACTCACAGGGCATTGGGTAGAGCATACAAAAGGATCTTGATTCAGTGGTAGGGAATAATTAGTCCCAGTCTGAGCATTCTTCCAGTCCCATCTAACAAATCTTAAAAGCAAGACCCAAAAGGATCAGACTTTCCAAGTGACTTAACTGTGTCCCAGAACAAATCTCTATAACATTTATAGGAATACAAGAATATCTATGAGCCAACAATGTAAAATTCACAATGTCACATACAATCAAAAATACCAGATATGGAAGGAAGGAAAATACAGCCCATAATAAACAGATGAATCAATTAATCAAAACTTACCAGAACTGATAGAAATGTTAGAATTAGGAAGGAAGGACAGTAAAATGGTTATTATTGCTGTATACCATATGTTCAAAAAGTTAGTAGACATGGAAGATATAAAAGAAACCCAAATTTAACTTCTGCCTATCAAAACTACAATGTAGATGAGATTAACAGTAAATTAGAAATTGCAGAAGAAAGTACTATGTAACTGAAAACAGCAATAGAAACTCTCTAAAATGAAAGAGCAAAAAGAGCTTTTATAAATGAACAGAGAATCACTAAGCTGGGGGACAACTTGAAGCAGCGTAATATACATATAAGTCCCTGAAGGAGAGGAGAGAAGGGAGAATGGAAAAAATATTCATAGAAAGAATGGCTGAAAATTTCCAAATTTGATGAAAACTATAAACCCTCATCCAAGGAGCCCATGGAGCCCAACCACAAAACCATGAAGAAAACTACACCAACGCACATAATAATTCAATTGCCCAAAACCAGTGACAAACAGCCAGAGAAAGAGGAGCCAAAGAAAAAAAAGGCCTAACATACAGAGGAATAAATACAGGGATGAAAGCAGATTTCTTATTGGAAGCTGTGAAGCAACATCTTCAAAATACTGGAAAAAAAATTGTCAGCCTAGAAATCTACACCCACTGAATGATACCAGATATAAATATTCACAAAGAATGAAGAGCACCAGAAATGGCAACTTGAGTAAATATATAAGATTTTTTCTTAATATGCAAATCTCTTTAAAAGAAAGTGGACTGTTGAAACAAAAATAATAGCAATGTAGTGTCAACCTACAAAAACAGGAACCAGTTTAAGAGGCAAGGTGTTTATTTGTCATCAAAGAATTGCAATTTGGGTAGCACAAATTCAGGTAGAAACCCAAATACGGAGTAAAAGTCAGGGGCTGCTGCCGGAAAAGGAGGGAGGTTGTATTACAAAGAATTTTAATTGGAATTGGTGGCAGAAGCAGGTTTTGGCTAAACGTTGATTGACTATTGATTCTATCTTCAGAAAGTCCACAATCATCAGTGTTTGTGATAAGGATGTCTGTTCTTCTGCTGACTTCTCAAACAATTGCTTGTATAACAACTGCCATTTTGGCTCAGTCCAAAGCTTTGGTCTAGTCCAAGTTTCAAGGAATGAGTCAAGCAAGGCAGCTCCTCTGGAGTGGGTGCTCCAGCTCTATTTTAAAATGGCTCCAGTCATGTTATCTTTCGCAGCAGTGTGGGATTTATAGCATATATAAAAATAAAATGCATGAAAAACTGGTGCAAAGTTCAGGAGAGGAGAAAAGAAGTATACTATTGGAAGGCTCTTTTATGCGAACTGGTATACTGTCACATGAAGGGAGACTTGATAAGTTGAAGACGTGTACTATAAACCCTAAAACAACTACAAAAATAGCAAAGAATTACAGCTAACTAGTTAACAAAGGACATAAAATAGGTTAAAAAAAAATGCTCAGTTAATACAAAAGAGGGCAGAAAAAGAGGAAAAGGGGCCAAAGAATAGATGTGACAAATAGAAAACAAATAGCAAGATGATGGATTTAAACCCAACCAAATCAATAATCACATTAAATGTACATATTATAAATACCCAAATTAAAAAGTAGAGATTGTCAGATTGGATTTAAAAAAAAAAAAGCAAAACCCAACTATATGCTGCCTACAAGAAACACACTTCACACACTTCAAATATAAAGACAATATAGATTAAGAGTAAAAATATGGAAAAAGATATACCATGCTAACACTAATAAAAAGACAGAGTGGCTATGTTGCTATCAGACAAAGTAGATTTCAGAACAAAAAATATACATGGATAAAGAAGACTATTTCATAATGAAAAAGGGATCATTTCATAAGAGAACATAACAATCCCAAATACTTATACAGTTAATTACAAGGTTTCAACATATATGAAGCAAAAAATATAGAAATGCAAGGAGAAATAAATAAATCCGCATTATAGTTGGAGATTATTATACCTCTTTCTCATAGACAGAAATCAGTAGTGATATAGAAGATTTAAATGACACTGTCAGCCAACAGGACCAAATTTACATTTATAAAACAAAAATAACTCCACCCAACAACAGCAGAATACACATTCTTTTTAAGAACCCACGGAACATTTACAAAAATAATCATATTCAGGGCCATAAAGCAAGTCTCAGCAAATTTTAAAAGATTTAAATCTTACAAAGTATGTTTTCTAACCACAAGAGAGTTAAATTAGAAATTATTAACAGAAAAACCTTTAGAAAAGGCCCAAATATTTGGAAACTAAACACACTTCAAAATAACACGTTTTAAAGAAGATGTCAAAAGGAAAATTAAAATGTTTTATGAATGAAATAAAAATGAAAATACAATATATCAGAATTTGCAGGAGACCACTAAAGCAGTAGTTAGGGGGAAATTTAGAGCACTAAATGCCTATATTAGAAATTAAGAAAGATCACAAATCAATGACATTGGCTTCTATCCAAAATTTTTAAAAATCCAAGTAAGCAGAAGAAAGGAAATAATAACAATCAAAGTGGAAATCAATGAAATAGAAACAAGAAAAGTAATGAAACAAAAAACTTGTTCTTTGAGAAAACCAATGAAAACTCTTAGCCAAGTAGGAATAAAATAGAACTTCCTCATATTGATGAGAAACATCTAGAAAAAACCTACAACTAACATCACACTTAATAGTGAAAAACTGAATGCTCTGGGCCTAATATCAAAAACAAACAAGAATGCCTACTCTTACTCCTTCAATTTAACATTGGTCTAGACATTCTAGCTAATGCAGTAAGACAAGAAAATGAAAGAAAGTCTTCCAGAAGGAGGGGAGGGCGGGGAAAGTAAAACTGTCTTTATTTACTCGCAACATCATCATCTACATAGAAAATCTACATATAGACCTGATTGAATCCATAAGAGACTATTAGAACTAGTAAGTGAATTTAGCAAAGTTGCAAGATATAAGATCAATATACAAAATCAATTGAATTTCTATATTCCTATATATGTAATAAACAATCAGAAATTGAAATTAGTAAGCCAGTACCATTTACAATAGCATTCTTCATTACTTAAATAGGTAGGGCTAAATCTGACAAAAGACATGAAAGACCTATACATTAAAAACTATAAACATTACTGAGAGAAATTTAAAAAGACCTGAATAAATGGAGAGATACCATTTTTATGGGGCAGAAAACCCAGTAATATTCAGAGGTTACTTCTCCCCAGATTCATCTATAGTTTCAATACAATCTCAATCAAAATTCCAGCAGATGTTTTTGTACAAAATGACACACAGATTCTAAAATTCACATGGAAATGTAAGTGCCTAGAATGACCAAAAAAATAACCTTGAAAATGAAAAACAAAGTTGGAGGACTGATATTACCTAATTTCAAGAATTGTTATAAATATACAGCAGTCAAGACAGTGTGGTTTTGGCATAATGTTAGACAGATACATCAGTAGAGCAGAGCCACACATTTATAGACAACTGACTTTCAACAAAGGTACAGAGGTAATTCAGCAGAGGAAAAATTAGTCATTTCAACAAGTAGTGCTGGAACAATTGGATATTCATATGCAAAAAGAATTTGGTCCATACATCTTACCATATTAAAACAATTAAACTGGATCATAGACCTAAATGTAAAACCTAAAACTATAAAGCTTCTAGAATAAAATGTATGAGAAAACTTTTGTGACCTTGAGGTAGGCCAAAATGTCTTAACTATGACACCAAAGCACTGTCCAAAAAAGAAAAAGTTGATGAATTGGACTGCGTTGAAATTAAAAACTCTTGCTGTTTGAAAGTCTGTGTTAAAGTGAGTGAAAAGACCAGCAATGGACTGGAAGAAAATATTTGTAAATCGTATATCTGAGGAAAGACTTTTATCCTGAATACATAAAGAACTCTCAAAACTCAGTAATAAGAAAACAAACAATCCAATTAAAAAATGGACAAAACATTTGAACAGCAATTCCATCAAAGAAAATGCATGGATGGCAACAAAGCAGAAGATGTTCGATATCATTAGTCATTAAGGAAATGCAAACTAAAACCACAATGAGATCCCACTACATGCCTATTGGAATGCCTAAGTGTTGGCCAGGATGTGGTGGGAGTAGAACTCTTATACACTGTTAATGGGAAAATAAAAATGATACAACCACTTTAGAGAAATAATTTAGCAGTCTTAAGAAGTTAAACATGTACATATAATATGACCCAGCCATTCCACACCTAGGTATATATCCAAGAGAAATGAAAGCATATGTCCACACAAAGACTTGTACATGAACATTCATAGAAGCTTTATTTGTAATAGTCAAAAACTGAAATGGTCAAAATGTACATCCCTAGGTGAATGTGGTATATCCATAAAATAGGATACTACTGCTCAGCAATAGAAAGGAATAAATTTTGACACATAATACCACATGAATGAACCTCAAAATAATTATGTTAGGTGAAATAAGCCAGACAAAAAAGAGTATATATTATGATTCCATTTATATAAAATTCTAGGAAATTCAAATTAGCGTGTAGTGACAGAAAGATCAGTAGTTGCTTGTGGATGGGAGTTGGTGGTCGAGGAGAGGTCAAAGGGGTATAACAAAAGGTCACAAGGGGACTTTGGAGGTGATGGATGTGTTTGTTCATTATTCAGTCGTGTAAAGGTTTCACAGGTATATGTATGTATCAAAAATTGTCAAGTTGAATACTTCAAATGCATGCAGTTTATCATCTGTCAGTTATACGTCTAATAAAGTCGTTAGGAATATCTAATAGTTAACTCATTGATGATTTAGAAATCTCTCAAGAAATTTGGGCAATTTAGATTAAATTGAACATTTTAGATAACATCCTCAATAGGCTATTTCTAACATTTTTTAGAAAGTCTGTTAGGTTCACATTACATAATGAATATTTGACTGCACTCCACTATCTAGCCTTATAATTTTTTCTGTCTCTTTCATTTAGGTACAACTTTGCATTATTTTATCCGAGTGATGTGTATGTGTGTATTCACTCCAGTATTAGGCAATGTGGAGTTTAAAAATGGAAGAACAAAAATAAAATGGCAGTTTTAAAGAATTTGTGCATATGGGGACAAGTTTCTGAAATGCAGACTCAAAACACTCGAACTTGCGCTTTTTTATCCTTATGGCTTTTAGTCGTTATCATTAATAAAAAATATAGTGAATAAAAGATTGAGAGCTTCTGACTCTAGAATAAGGAGTTAATGTTTAAGAGTGAGAGCTATCGTTGAAAAATATGTTCCTCAATTCAGAACTGAAGAAACTGTTGCAGACAGTGAGGCTCAGAGATCCCACCTATGTTCAGAATAAGCTTTAGTGGGGCCAGTTGGTGAGAGCCCAGCTTAGAAGCCTGTTGCAAGGATAATGATTCTGCTACAAATGTTGCATCCCCTTAGCCATTTCCGCTGCGTGCCTATTCTCAGTCATCCACATCTCCAAGACCTCAACTGGAATCAGCCAAACATAGACCACGTACGGAACTAAAGAAAAAGTCCTCAGGACCCACAACCATATCATCCCACAGGGTCCATGCTGAGTTATTGAATCTCTTCTGAGACTACAGCATGAACGTTTTAGAGATGTTGTTATCTTTGCAGTGTTCATCTCCTGGAAGTTTACATCTGTTCAATTTCGTTTCTCCGCTATACTTTCCCTGCCTGGGAGCTAATCCTCCTCATTCTCTCATTGAATTATTCTAATCATTAAAAGAAAAGTGCAGTTTTCTCTCTTTGTAAAAAAAATTACTAGTAGTATTGACCAAACATTTGCCAGAGACACATTAACAGCTTTCTGACATGAATGTTTTGGGGGATTTGGAGGGGTTCCGGGTTTGTTACGCATTCCATGAGCTGCCATATTCTCTGTGTACTTTGGATAAGATTTATGGCTCATGAGTTATTTCTTTTTCTTTTTCAACCCAAATGTATTTGTGCATTATCATAGGTTCCTGTCCTAATTCATAAAGGTAACCAGATCTTTTCCCCCACTGAAAAAAAAAAAAAAAAAAAAAAGGAAGTGAATTGATAAAAGCAAACTAAGGGGCTCTATTCTCTTCTCGGTGGGCTTGGCAGCATTAACATTAATGGGAGTTACAAGTGCATCAAGAAGCAAGTTCATCCCTAAGATGTAAGAGCTCCAGCCATTTGAAATTAGCCTCTGTGGGTCTCCTGAGTTCTGCAGCACCAGGGGCTAATTCTTATTCTTTTTCATCTTCCCCCTTTCTTCACTGGGCACTGATGCCTCATTACACACTGTTCCTCCCATTCCGCAGCGCCGAGTCTCTGACTCTGTCTGGTCCAATGAGGAGCTCGCATGCGTCGTCCCCCAGATGTCCTAATGCTGGGTGGGGAGACATGCTTAGGAGCTGGGGTTTCGATTTGTTCATTTGTTTATTTAAGTCATTATTTCCTTAAGCAAATGTAGTGTTTCCCCGAGAAAAAATTATAGAGACCTCAAGTTCAACAGAAGAGTTATTGTTTAATCTTTAAAAGCACTTTCTGACCACCAAGTTAGTGACAGTTATTTGCTTTTCATTTCCTATTTTAATGACAGGTCATAATGGTCCTTCCCAAACCAATGTTTGAAATAAGCCTGGGAACCCAGGAAGAGGGAGAATTGAGTTCAAAGCCTCACCAAGTTGAAGAATATAATTTTTTTGATAAAAAGGAAAATTGTATCTTAAACTACCTCTATATGCCCCCCTCAGGTTTACTTCCCAGAATAGCATATGTCTGCTTAGAAAGTTCATGATGCTTTTTTTCCTGTGTATAGAGAGAATTCCATTTGCCTTGCCTGAAAGATGATCTTTCACGATACTCCTCTTTGTCACTTCAGCATTGTTTCAGTGGCAAACTACCTCTCATAGGCTCACAAGATAAAATTTTTTCTCTCCTTTTTTTTGTAACTTTGTGAAAAGAGGGGGTTATTTTTTCCCAAGGCCCACACTTAAAAAATGCTCTTGGATGACAAAAAAAAAAAAAAAGAAGCCCATAAACTATCTTTAGGATTCCATCGTTCAGTAATTTTACAACTCTCCTACTAATATTTGAAAAAAAAGTTTTAAAATGAAACTCTTGATTATTCATGTTGATTGCCATGAAATAAGGGTCACAAGAGCAATCTAGCTGGAAAGGAATTTCATTTCCTGTACCCATAGCTTTCCAACACCTTGCTGAAAAATGAAACCTAACTTTTGGGCGTGTTTCTATCCTAATCCCAGTATCAAACTTAACTTTATTTGATGACTAGCATTAGTGACTCTGAAGCTGAATAACATTTTCTCCAAATATTGGGTCATTAATTAGCAAAGAATTAGAAGAGGTGGTTGGGAACAATGCTGACGTTTAGGAAGCAGTTTAGATCAGGGTTTTTCCTGGAGATTTTACCCAAGGCTTCAAGGCAATGGAATACTGGAGCAGCTTACAATTTTCTTCCAGCAGATGATCACTTTTTTTTTTTTGGTGAGGAAGATTGTCACTGAGCTGACATCTGTGTCAATCTTCCTCTATTTTGTATGTGGGATGCAGCCACAGCATGGCTGATGAGCAGTGTGCAGGTCCTCGCCCAGGATCTGAAACCCCGAACCACAGGCCGCTGAAGCAGAATGTGCAAACCCAACCCCAATGCCA
The DNA here is from genome assembly GCF_041296265.1 of Equus caballus. Lineage (NCBI taxonomy): Eukaryota > Metazoa > Chordata > Mammalia > Perissodactyla > Equidae > Equus > Equus caballus. The sequence goes on from NC_091684.1 coordinate 184,328,905, forward strand.
CCGAGCCAGCCCCAGATGATCACTTTTTTTATCTTCATCCTGTGTGCTCTCAAAACCAAGAGGGAGATGTATGCAAAGAACCTTTTACATGGAGGAATCCCATGTGTCTCCTGATGTGCTTCACGAGTGTTGATGCATGGCTTCCAGTATCACATACTGGACTCTTCCTGAGTCATTAATGCATTTGACCAGACAGTCTGCTAATAGTCAAAAGAAGCCGACAGACCTCCCTAAGAACACAGAGCTACAGCTGCCCCCCAGCACGAACATTGTTTTAAAAAATTAAATCATTATGAAGTAGCATATGTGAAAATGTTTTGCAAATTACCAGTGGCAGGATGGAACAGTACTGGTAGAAGTGGAGTGATTGTTACTGATTCTAGGAACGCTATGAGCCAAACAGACCATTCTGTGGTTGTAGTTTTTGCTTTTGTTTTTTGTTTGTTATCATTAAACATGTGTATGACAACACTTGAATTTTGCATTTCACAAGGAGAGAAACTATAGTGGAAGTGAGGGAGATAAGATGCCTATTTTGGAGGCGTCTTAGACTAGGGGGAATAAAATATAGAATGAGAAGGGCTGTTTTACCTCCAGAACTTAAAAACCCTCCAGAATGCTAAGTCCAGCTCTCTGATTGCCTTAAGAAGTTACTGATGATTTCCTCACAACATGATTCATTTTCCTTGAGTCCATATTTTCCCGTCATTCATGTGAGCTAGAAGTAGTTGGCTATGAAAATAAATCTGTGTTCAAGATGAGGCTAATTTTTTTCTTGTAAAAATCGCATCATCATCAATGTTTAGTGTCCGCATGGTATTGCTTTTTTGAAAATGATCAACGAGATGATTATTTTACTTTTTTGTGAAAATTTATTTAAATTAGTTCATTTAACTTAATGTAATCTATAAAAAAGCTTTACAAGAGAAGAAATCAATTAAAAATAAATTAAATTATTTCTTTAAAAATTAATTTTGAATTATTGAGTGAAATTAAATCAATTATTCAGATTGAAATGCAAGACTCTGCAGGCTGGCCCTGCAGCCTCTTGGAGAAGCAGCTGGATGCCTCCTGGTGGCGCCACTAGAATCTGCCCCAGGTGCCATGTGAGGCCTGGAGGACCTGCATCCACAACACTGTGCACCAGGACAAGCTCCCCTCTTCTGCTGCATCAGTTGGGTCTGGAAATCCAGGAAGCTCGCAGGAAGAGACAGTGGAGGTTGCTCAGAGTCTCCTGCTGGGGAGATTGAAAAGAGAAAAAAATCACCCCTTGTTGACTCTGGAGAACAGTGATGCCCCACTGATCAGCTGATCTCTCTCTCCACTCGCATTTGTGCTCAAAGTGGCTCAACCCATCCAGCTGAGCCTCTTTATCACCGCCCACATTCCACCTTCCCCACTCCCTGAAACCTGTTGTCTTTTCTACCCTCCACTGGCACAGACACCATTGTCACCTCTCCAGCTACACTGACTTCCAAGCAGATGTTGTGTGGCAAAGTTACTAAGCACTTACATCACTTTTTTTAATTAATCAAATTCTCCCTTGGAGGGATTTTAGTTCATCTGGCTTTAAAACATATTATTGCTGAAAAATAAATATACTCATTTAAAAAATCTTTGTAGACCATTTGTGGGTTCAGAGTAGGGGAAATGGGGGTCTTTTTAAGTGTGGTGTCATATTTAAGGACAACGTTTACATTTTAGAAAAAGCAATTTAAAGTGAGAAAATACATCTGCCAAGATTATATGAAATTCTTTCCCCCCCAAAAAAGTAGATGATTTGGATGCTTCTACTTCTGTTTATCCCATAAAAACATGTTTATTTATCAGTCAAGTTGAAATAGAGTAAATCAATAAGACCCACCTGCAGGGATAAATTTGTAGCTCAAGTAAACTTAAGAAAACTCATAGAATGAAATTCATATTTGGGGCATTAACTGACCAAGTTGTGTCTATAACAATGTTTATTTTGAAACCAATCTTAAAAAAAGTTAATATGGGGAAGACTAAGTTTTATTCTTATATTCTGTGTCCTAGGATAAGAAATAGGAGGCTTCTTTCACAATTTTTAACAAGATAGAATCACTGGACAAAGATGTGTTGAGGTTTCCTAATTTTCTTCCTTTCTTTTCTCCCCACAGCCCCAGTACATAGTTGTATATCCTAGTTGTAGGTCATTCTAGTCCTTCTGTGTGGGACACCGCCTCAGCAGGGCTTGATGAGCAGTGCCATTTCTGTGCCCAAGATCCGAACCAGTGAACCCCAGGCCGCCAAAGCAGAGAGCACAAACTTAACCACTCGGTCATGGGGCCAACCTCTCTTTTGCCTTTTAATTATTTGGAAGAGAAACAAGGGGTATGAAAGTCCCATAAACCTACAAAAACAAGTTTATTAGAGCTTACTGGTTTTATTTGTTGGTAGAGATCAGGCAGCAATGTAAGGTAATTGAAAATTAAATTCAACATGTGTTTTAATGAGTGACTACTATTGACATTAGTGGGGATTTAAATATGGATAAAATAAAAGGCAGAGAGACGGAGTAGCTAGCCTTAACTCATACAGCTCATGGGTGGGAGAACCTCAGCCCAGTCAGACAGGCTGACTCCAGGGTGTAAGCTCCTGGCCCTACAAATCCTTCCTCTCAGAGGAGAAGTCACCCTGAGACCATTTACAAACTCTGGAACTGGGTCTGAGATCGGAAACAGAGATCCTTTGAGGACTTGTGAGCAAGGGTGTGCTGGGATCAGAAGTCAGCCTCCTCCTCCCTCATTATTTTTGAGAAGATTGAGGTCCTGAGAAATGAGGACGTCATTTCTCCTTTTCTCCTTGCCTCCAAATGGACTTTTCCAACCTCACCTCCACAATTCCTATAATGCGATCTCTATGCCCTTCTGGGACTGGACAAGTGGCTGCCTTCAGGCCGTACCAGAAAACTTCTTCCTGTGGTGTTTCTTGGTGCCATGTTCTGTTCCTGTTTTCACATTGTCTCCTGGTGCTCCACCCCCCCCCCCCCCCCCATTCCAGTGCTCCAGCCCCATCGTTACTGCGTGGTGGGCAGAATGTGCTATGCTCCATGGCTTTGACTGGCCAGATGTCTCTGCCTGGACCATCCCTCTCCCTCTTATTCATCGGTCACTAATATTCATCCTTGTACCTTCTTCCGTGAAGCCTTTCCTAACCTCTAGAGTCAGAATTCAAGATTTACCTCTTTGCAAAAAGTCCGTCCACCCTTCAAGTTCCAAGTGGATCTACCTACTTTATGATGCTGTCTTTGACATCAAGGCTTGCAAGTTTCTTTGGAACCTCACTGCTTCTATGTGTGTATTTTTATGATGGCGCCTTTCCTCTTTCTTATATGATAATTACATATGTGCTTGTCTTACCCCCACCCCACCTGTCAGATTCTAAATTCCTTTGGGCCAGAAACACTCTTTCTCTCATAACGTTTATCATCTAGAAGGCTCTGTGTCATGCTTTGTGATGCTTTCCTGGGGTCCATGAAACTAAAGAATGCTAAGCTCTAAAAAAAAGCAAACCTTGTAGGGGTCCCAAAATATTTGTAAAAGTAATTAATTAGTAAATAGGCATGATAAAGCTACAGAGCTTTCTACAGAAAATTGTTTGTGGAGTATGTGGGTGGGTAGAGGTCAGCGTCCTCACTACTGCCCTAAGTTTCTTATGGACACCCTGAGTGGCAACCTGGAGAGAAGAAAGATCGGAGCCCTGGAGAGGTGAGGAGGGCAGGGCTGAGAGGTCGGGCCACTGCAGACCTTGCAACCACACTCGTATTTCAAGCGGGAATACCACCTGGTTCAGAAACCATATTCTTAGCCCCCTGGGATCATAGACCTCAGCAGTTTAAATCACTGTTACCTATTTGAAGGTCAGAACAAAATAGAAGAATTCAGGTCACTGTCTAGTTATTCAGCCGTCAAACCCCAAATTTCAATGTAAGGAACAGAGACTTTTAGAAACTAGGTTGTTTAAAATAACTAAACTTCTTTCAAATTCAATCATTCAAAACCTATTTTTAGTTCCTGTTAAAAATAACAAGAATACAAAGGTGAATACTTCTTCATCCAAATTCCCAAAGAATTTACCATTTAATACATACCAAAAATTAATACAGTACAAAGAAGAAAGTGAGAAACAACATGAAAATTTTAGGAAGAAATGAACCATGAAAGTTGAGAAAAAGAGATAAGGATGCAATGAAGCATTCAAAGAAGAGGGTTCACTAAGACCGGGCCTTGAAGGATGGGTAGGAGTTCAATAACTAGAGCTGATAAAGAGCCATCCTTGGTGAAGGAAACATTAGATGAAATGAGTACCGAGATGACAAAGGGCAGCACAGAGGACAATAAATAATTGACTGTGACTCAATAGTTAGGTTTGTGTTGGGCAATAAGCAGTATATATTAGGACCTGATTTAAGAACACTATCCATTATAGGCTAAGGAGTTGATACTTTATCTGATTGGCACCAGAAAGCCACTGAATGTTTTTAAGGCAGGGAATGGCACAAACGAAGTAATCCTAAGAGAAATTCAATTTGGCTGTGGTGCAGAGGATGGATTATAGAAGAGAGACAAGAGGCACGAAGATGAAGGAGCTGTTATGGTCATGATTGGAGCAGTAGAAGGTCAGAACTGGAGCAAGGGAAGTAGACTTGGGAAGGGACTAAGAAGGAGTAGTGGAGGACTTGGTTACTGATCTGATATTGAGAGAGAAAAGGGAAAGAGAGAGGGAGAACTCGAAGGTCACCTCAACATGTCAATCCTGTGACTCTGACCTGGAAATTGGACGTACCATGAACAAAATATGGGCAGAAGGAGATGGTTTCCATTTTAGTTCTGATTTAATTTTGTCAGTGGATTACTTACCTTTCCGTTTTAAGCACCCTTTTGCTATAGTTTTTGAGTAATGTCAAAAAGGAGCACCAATCGACTTTCTTATTAGACAGGGACCTAGTGCTATATTTAGATCTTGAACAAACAAAATGAGAACTAAGAATCCAGGGTACCTGCTGAGTATCCCCATAACCATACATTCCTTTCTGTATAGTCAGTGTCTGCTCTACGTACCAACCTAGCTTGATTTACTCAACTATGGTCTTTAAGAGAAAAAGGAAAAACACGAGAGGCAGAAATGTTGCTTCTTTTAGGGTGGTACTTTTCTTTGATTTATTGCACTTCTAAAGGGACTTTTGCTCTCAGGAGCACCAGTTCCCTGCGAGTCCCATAGAAGGCCCATTCTCCCTTCACAAGGCAGCCACAGTGCAAACATAGTTGGTGTCAATTTTTCCACTGCTTTTATTGCCAGAGTTTCCCATCCCTTAACTCAACCTCCTGGGATGGAGAGATTAACTATTTTCCATGGCTTATTTACTCCTTGACACACTTCTTGAGCCTGCCAACTCTGGGGCCAGTTGTGGTCCTGACTTCCTAAGTTGGACAACTGGTCTGTTGGAAGTTGAGCTAGAAAGAGTCAATGCATTTGCTAGAGGCCACCAAGCCCTCTCAGGATAAGATGCTTTGTATGAACTTATAGAGAAGAGTTGTACTACCTGCTCATTCTGAAAGATGTTCTTGACATTTTCTTTATTGGTGAATACATTTGTGTTCACCTTTGGCCACCGGCTGATGTCAGGAGCGTGATAACGCCCCGTAGAGCACTGTGGAAAAGCAAAGGAGGGAGGATGAGAGAAGCAGTGAGATCACAAATCCAGAGGAGCTCTGAGCTTGGCAGTTATCAGGCTCTGAAATCACGCTTTCCCTCTTCTTCCTGGCCTCACAAAAAGCAAGTGACTGAGTAGCTGCTGAGCTGGAAGTGCACCTTCTGAAATGCCTGCCTTGGTGAGGAGGAAGGTGCAGTGCTTTTGGCTGGAATCTCACTCTCAGCAGAGAAGGGCTGAGGTTAGAGCAACTCTTTAAAACTGGAACTATTTTTGTTCAGAAATGTGACATGATTTGCTGGTGGTGACAACTGATTTGACAATGACCAGTGATTTAGGTCTACCTCTAATAAGCGAATTAATCTGAGCTAAAACATAGTGATCTGTCATGTTTAGAGATACCTCAACATCTGGCTGGCTTGTCCTCTGTCAGCCTAGTTTGTCCTGTGCAAATCTTCTGTCAAGTGAGGAAAAGAACTGTGGGGAGAAAATTACATGGCAGTTTTAGAGTTAGTGATGAATTTTTCTCCCAACATACCAGCTGTGCCAGCAACACTATTCTTCCTGGCATTAATCAAATATCTTGCCTGCAGCACCTTCACTTTCCCAAAGGCTAAAAGATGAATCTGTCAAAAAATTTCACTGGGATTTGCCAACAGCTTTTCTGAGCTCAAATACTAGTCCAGGCACCTTAGAAGTTTGAGTAAGGCTTTTAGGGATCGCCTTGGGGAGTTAAAAGCTGTATAGGGTAATTTTCCTTTACACTAAACAAAAAATCGAAGCCTCCATTGCAGCCAGCGTGATCAAGTTCTCAAGTCTGGAAAAGGGCCAAACACTCAAGCTTTATTAATGTATTCCATTTACTGACTCATAGCAAAGTACTTATTTTTAGTTGGGATTTTGAAATTAGCGAGGTACAAGAGCAATTGAAGGCCATGGGATGAACTCATTGCTTGCTCCTCAAGAGAAAAAAAAAAATCCCAGATGGGAGGAAATTCAGAAAAAAGCCACACACCCACATTCCCACAAAGGTGCTGCCCATAGCTTCAAGTACTGGCTGAGATTAAGATCTGAACAGTTTGCACCACCTGTAGTCTTTGTAATATCTCTCCTGCTTCCAAAACAAACATGGCACATTTGCATGGTACCCTTCAGAAGTAATGTGCTCTCCTGTTCATTTTCAAAATTAATAGATATTTCAGAGTGACCACTGATGACCCTGAGATTTGCTCTGAATGAATGAGTGGAAATTCTTGTTACATTAACCTAATGTGTATGAAATCATTGGGATAATGGGCTGTCAAATTAGACATCCTGGTAAGTGATTTTTACATATTTTCTTCCCTGTTGACTATTGCTTAAGAGGCAAAAACCATTCTTGGATGCCTTAAAAGACAAAGAAGGGTCTCTAAGGGTCTTTGCTACTTAACTTCCCTACAATACCCTCAAGATTACTGAGCAGTTTAAGAAAAAATAGCTCATATTTCTCTCTCTCCACTAGTAACTGCATAATGTTACTCAGTGATTGCTATTGAGCACGGTAACTCTGAGGTCTAGTCCAGTGCATGAGACACAGCAGGTACTCAACAAATGTTTGTGGAACAAATGAAGTCCTTGGATCAACTACAAAATATTAATAATCATAATCAATTCCAGCAATATATTTTCTCTCTAAACTATCCTGAAGAGAGAAGTGTCAAATCTTGTTCTATACATATTTTAGGATATCTACCCTAACCTGATCCTAGAGCCCATCCTAGATATTTGATGGTTATGAAATGATTTCCTACTATTACAATTGTTAATTTACCATGGTTCATAAAAGCTGGTAAGTGGCAGGGCCTAGAAGCACAAGATTACTTTCCCAGAGGATACAACTTGGATTAGTAATCAAACACATCACACTTTCCATAGCTGAGGAAGGCAGGCTCATGGAGTCATAGGATTTGAGTAAGGCCTTGAAGGTGCAGAAAGAGGATCAGTGGGGTGCAGCACAAGGAATTATTTCTCTAGCCCATTGGATTTCTTGCAATTTGAAAATGAGTAGTATCTGAAACCTATAAGACTAAGCTAAATTTCTTTTTTTACTGTGGAAACTGTAAATGTTCTTAATAAACTTTCATTTATAGGTGCTATTCCTTTGATTCAGGTTTCAGTCTTGCTTTCAGAATGAAGCTCTTTGGCTTCTTTGAATCGGGAAGACCAGCTCCATATATCATATGAAATTTCTAATATTTCTGTGACTTTTTATTTGCTGCCTATAGTGGAATAGATCAGTTATAATTTATAATTAAAATTTACTGTGAAATCCAAGGCCTATTACATTATACCTATAGCTATAAGTTTTGATCATATTTGCAAAAACTCATTAATGGAAGCGTTTCTCTGTTCCTGAAGTCGATTAGAAGAATAGGTTAGCCTGTTATTGCTTGTCTCTGAATGTGTTCTTAACCTATATGAAATGAGACAAGACTGAGATGATTAAAAAAAAACCAAAGGGTCCCTTGATTAGATGCACTTCAGCACTATAAAGCAGTTTTCTTTTAATAATGGAAAGTGAAGGAAGTTTCATTAGTTCAGACAAGGATGTATATGAAGGTAAATTTGGAGCCTGCTTTGTGTGTGCATGTGCGTGTGCGTGCACACGTACACTCATGCTTTCTTTTAGAAAGCTCACGCGCCAGCAGGGATATTACGTGGCTTGCAACAATGAAACAGAACTGAAGGGGATATTATTTTAAACCCACTCTTGTATACCCAAAAAAGGTATATTATTTGGAAGGACTTTGATACTAGTGTATTTTACTGTTTGACAACTTGGAACTTTGTAAACTGGCAATTGGGTATAGACGAAGGTATCCATTTATCTCATATATGTCTTGTTGAGGCAAAGCTGTCAGAAGAAATCTTATCACATGGTGCCCCATTTGTTTTCTGTGGTGATTTATGATGGTTTTGAAAAGGTCTTATGATCCCATAGGCTGCCACGATTCTCTGACTTTTCTCTGTCAATGGATCAGATTTTTGACATTTTCTGAGAGCATTCAGAAAAGATTTGATAAATCAGCTTGTGGTGTTTATTTTAATTGATCTGAGGCCCATTCCTTCAAGAATTCATCAACTACAGTGACAGGGTCTGGATGTGCTGCAGTGGAATGAAAGAATTGGGCTGGCCATGCTCCTGTGGTGATGATATAGATATTTTGTTGAAAGTTTATGCGCACCGACGAGAAGATGTCATAACTAATTTAGTATGTTGTAAATCTTTTGACATAGATTCTAATTCATAAATCTCATCCATCACATGTGATTCATGAAACGATAGACAACCTTTGATGAGAAGGTACTTTTGTCTGTGTTCCAAGTTCCTTACATTTTTCCTTATTCAAAAATAAATCATTCCAGAACAACAGAATTCTATTATGAAAATGGAACTGCAGAGGTCCTTCGTTCTTTCACTCTGTTCTCACACCCATAAAAAGTAAAACTCTCTCTTTGAAAACAAAGATGTGTTTCTGTGAGAGCAAGAAGATAGAAGTCTATGTGCTGTGTATATGTGTGCATGTGGACATCATGTGAATATAAAAAGAGACTGATTTCAAAGAAGTGGCAAAGATGAATGGTAACTATTTTTCTAGAATAAAATTACTTTAGATAAGACAGAATATGTGAATAAAACTTAGTCTTCCCCATATTAACTTTTATTTAAAAGTTAATTTAAAAAAATCAACATTGTTATAGGCATAACTTGGTCACTTATAATGCCCCAAATATTTATTTTATTCTGAGTTTTCCTAAGTTTACTTGGGCTAGGAATTTATCCTTACAGTTTGGCCATATTGATTTGTTCTTTTTCAACTTGACTGCTAAATAAACAGGCAATCATTCTTCTCAGAGTGTCAACTGTCTAATGAAGGAGGGCTCAGAAAATGGTTGGTACATGCAATCTTGGGCAACAGAGTGAGTTTTCCTATTTTTTTCTGAGAAATCTAAAGCAAACATGAGATGACATATCATCCATCTAACCTTCTAGAAAGTTAACAAATTTGATCAGATATAAGAATGCTTTACCATTAGCAAAAAACATATGTAATTTTATTACAAATTAGTCATTTAAATGACTACAGCAGCTAGAACAGTATTATTAACTATGACCTATGTAAAAGTTGTTTAAAAGCAGATACTGCCTTCAAGAACTTTCCAACTACAGTAATGTGTTGCTTAACAATGGGGATATGTTCTGAGAAATGAGCCAGGTGATTTCATCATTGTGTGAACATCATAGTATACTTACACAAACCTAGATAGTATAGCGTACTACACACCTAGACTATATGGCACTAATCTTATGGGACCACCATTGTATATGTGGTCTGTTGTTGACCGGAACACTGTTATGTGGCTCATGACTATATGAAATGGTGGGGTTGAAATAAGTAGCACATCAGTTGGTAAAGATAAAGTAGAAGTGGATATGGAATGATAGAAAAAGAAAAAAAAGTTATATTTATAGACACCTTGAAAGATGCCTTAAATTAGGGACAAATATCATGGAGAAAATAGAACTTAAATTTGGGCTTGAAGGAGGAGTTAGATGTGAGATTATAGCATCCAGATACTTTCTTAAAATACTCTCTTTTCCCAGCTAAAAGATAGGGACGTCAGAGTGTTTGTGGAAAATCACATTAGTTGAGTCTGAAGTCTAAGATTTCTATTCCCCTCTAGTTGATAATAGTTCACATACCTTGAATCATTGTGTGCAAATTTTTTAAATGGATTATTCACGATAGTAAGAGACAGAGTATAAATTCATTTAAATCTTATAATAGAGAAATGTAATTTTATTTAATTATCTCCATACCTCATCTTCAAAAAATTTCTTATATAAATAGCTAGTAAGTTCCAAAATTGACTAATATGCATTTTGCTAATTATCTTTCCCTCCTGATGGATGTGGTAGCAAGCAATAGATTACATAGACGTGAGCAGAGAGCAGTCAAAGAACAAGAAAAAGGACCTGGATAACTCACAAATTAGCAAACTCCAAGGGGTAAAAAAATGAAAGAAGAAAAAGACACAAGTCAGTTCATTCGCCTTCCCTCCAGCACACACGTCCTCTCCTCTTGAAATGCTTAAGTTTTAGAAATGAAGAAACTCTGAGAGGGGAAAGGTCACTCAGAAGGAAGACACAAAGTGAATGCCATGTCTGTAATGGAGGGTAATTTGAAATAAACTCCTGCTTAGAGCCCATAATGAGGGAGAAAAGGAACAGAGAGCCAGAAAGGTCCAGTGTCAGAATTTAAAATAGGTAAATTTTAATGACTCTGAAACGCACTGTGACCGTATGCACCAGCTTGAGCCAGGAATGATGCGCAGTGGCAGGTGGTCTGCTTTACCCATCTCTCTCCCCAAGTATTTTGCTCCTGATCTTTAAGACTACTGTTCTGAGTCTCAGAACTCTCCTGATTACCAGTGGGTTCCAAAAGAGTAGACATAAACATTAGTCAGATACAACAGATTAAATAAAGCCTACAAGGTCCAGAATTGGAATGCATCAATAAGGTGGAACCATAGAAAGAAGCTTTCTTTACAGCCAACATGAAGGATGAACGCTCAGAAAAAAAGCCATTTTATTGAAAGTGCTGGAAACATTTAGTATAATCTTTAATAGCACTCTGCTGTGCCAACATGATGAAGTTATTAGTACCTTAATAATTCAGACAACCATATATGATTTTGTTCGTTACCTGACTGCCTGCCAATTTAATCAATTGATAATGAACCTGACGTTTCGCTTGTGAGAAAATTAAAAAGAAACACTGAAAGGATCAAACACTCAAATTCTACAGAAACAGATTTGACAGATCTTTAAACATTGATCCTCCCTCAAAGACACAAATAATATGAATGTCGTTGTAGCGTTAATCAAAATTTCAGATCCCATTGAGTTTGCCGAGTGTCGGCCTTCGTTATTTACATCCAGATTGCAGCTCAGGAAATGTATTGAGACGCAAATGTGTTGCATGTGGTTCATCTTTTCACCGATTATACAAACTTTGTCAAATTGTAAAAGGCTTTGATGTCTCAAGCTGTTCCATTTTCAGAGTTGAGAGCAAAAATGAAAAGAAAGGAAGTTGTGTAAGGAAGAACTCTGCAGAGATTTCTTTTTTAATCAGCCCAAACTGTATTGAGTAATTCTACTTGCCTAGCACCCAGCACCGTTAGTTCTAGGTACAGCTGGAGATATACAGAAGAGGGATTAGAGAGCACTCTGCATTTCTGGACCTTGAGATCTAATTAGGGGGATAAAACATCCAGACCTACATAACACCTAGAGAACAGTTTTATAAACAACAAGTACATGGCCAAACCGGGCTGTCAATTCAGAGGAGGCTAGAGCAGTCAAGGACAGCTTGATGGGAAGAGTCTGATCCAGCCAACTACAAACTAAATAAAAGTAAAAATATTAAGTCAAATTTGCTACTGAGAATACTGGTCATAAATAAAAGTGGAGAAATTCAGATCAGCCTGCAAAGTAGAGTGGATGGTGGACGATCTGTTCTCAGTAAATCTTCAAATGCCTGTATCATCATTACCACTCCCCCGACCCCTCCTTCTGTTCCCCCTGCAGTTGAAGTTAATGGCAACTCAGGCCAAAATAACCTTGTAGGCATAATACCTCGGCATTTGGGTCCGCCGTCAAAATACATCCCAAATCTGACCACTTGTCACCCCTCCCAGCTACCACTGCATCCAAGTCCTATTCACTCTCTGGATCTCTACAGTGACCCCCCAGCTAAGGATCTTCTGCTCCCAACCCAACAACCATAATGATCCGCTTCAAACCTAAATCGGATCATGGTACTTGGCTTCAGACTCTCCAAGGACTTCCCATCCCAAAGCTGTTAAAAGGCCTTTGAGGAACTTTGTGCCCTGTCACTGCCCCCTCCCCACACATCTTTTATTTCTCTGATTTCTATGTCCTACTGTTTCTCCATTTCTCACTCTATTCCAGCTCTCTTGCCTCTTTCCCAGGTGCCAGCCTCTCAGGACCCTTGAACTTGTGTTTCCTCTGTCTGCAACACCCTTCCTAGACACCTGCCTGGCTTGTTCCTTTACGTCCTTCAAGTCTTGGTTTAAATGTCACACGGTTTGCGGGGCTTCACCGACTCCCATTTTTAAAATTGCAGTCTTCCTCCTCCATGCTCCCTGGCACCCTCAGACTCCTTCCCAACTAAATGTTTCTCCAAACTACTTATCACCTACTGGCATGCCATGTGCTTTAGTTATTGCTTTTGTCCGTTGTTTTTCTTCTACCCTCCTGAGGTCAGGGAACTCTGTTTTATTCCCTGAGATATCCTCACCTAGAACAGCAAGTGGCGCATATTAGATGCTCAATAATGTTTGCGGAATAAATGGATTGTGGAGCTAGAATCAAGATCATCATAGTAAATGAGGATGCTCTCCTGAAGTTGTGTTACTTTTTGGTTTGGGCACAATTTTCTAACCTGGGACCGGGGGATAGGATTTGGGGAACTTGTGAATCCCTGAAATTGATACGAAATTTTGTGTTCGTCTATTTTTTATGATTGGGAGTGAGGTTTTATAGCTTTTACAAGATTCTCAAAGGGTCCTCGACATAGAAAATAAGGAGAATCACTGATTTAGAATATCAGAAAGCACTTGAGAGCAATGATACTGTTTTTTCATTTTATTAATTAGAGTAGGGTATTAATCATCTTATTTTAAACATAGGAAAATTAATAGACAAAAAAATTTGAATTTTTGAAAATCCAAAACACCCTTATATTTGGGAAACTATGTCAGCATCAGTTTGAATGAAAGGATCAGACGTCAGTTAAGTCAAAACAGTCAGCCCAGCAAGGAGAGACCCATAAGGTCAATTCTTTCGAATTCCCTCAGCATTTGTACATATGGTTTATACACACCCTTGTCAATTTGTTGTCTTGAAACTACTTTCTGCCTACTTTGTGCATATATGTATGCACAGAGTGGGTATTTAATTCTTTATTAAATAAATTAATATTAAATAAATATAGTCACAACTTGGATAACTACCTGTAGTATTATATTAAATTAGTGGTAAAATCCATATTGTTTGATTTCCAATCCAGTATGTTTTCTGTTTGACTGTGTAGGTCTGTCTTAGTGCAAGATGACCTTTTATATAATTAGAAACATAAATAATGTACCAAGAACTCTTGTGTTGTAATTTTGGTCTTGCTAGGGGCCTAACTGGTGACCTTGGCACTTGTTCTGCCTTGGTTACTTAAATTTTAGAATGAGAATAATATAATTCTCTTGTTGCTCTTGACTAGTTAAAAATATAAAATATAAATCAGCCTAAGTTGTCCCCAACATCACCACCTTATTTTAAATTCTGAGCGTAAAACCATAGGCATAAACATGATAAGTGAGACCACTTTCAGAGCAGCCAACATACAGGAGATTCTAATACCAGTAGGGAAAGTCTTTCCTTTACTGTAACAACACGGGAGCTGCTACCTGGTCTGGTCCACCTGCAACAAGTGGGGATGTGTCCCTTTGAAGAAGCTGTGGGAGAGTTGGGGCCGACTGAAGATACAGAGGCAAATTAATGAAATTCTCCACATTGGCTTGTTGTTGGTGAACAACCTGTATCCAGCAGGGTGGGTAACAAAGCAGGTGTTCTGCAAGCTTTGTCCTGAAGATAGTAGATCTTGCTACCTGGCATTATTCCAAAGGCGAGATGAAATAAGCTGTTAGATATGTTGTCAAAGAGATTGATGGTATAAACTATTTTGAAATTTTCTATGATTAATTTTGCAAGCAACATAGTTGTACTCCAAACGCAATGCTCTGAATTGGGGACCAGACATTAACCCTGTTGTCTCCAAATAATAATAATAATGTTCTGGGTATAAAGAATAGGAAATAATAAAGCAATATGGGAATTAGTGATTTTTTTTAATCCATCAAAAATGGAAAGGCTATTGGAATCATTCACGCAAATAAATTTTCTTTTCCCACTTTATTCTATCTTCCATTTGTGGGCTTACAGACTTGTTAGAAAGCGATAGAATCCTAAATGTTTAATCAATGATAAAACAGCATCTTCAAAGTGAAGTTAGTTGGGCAGGCTCACTTGGCTGGAGAGTAGAGAACTGAAGCTACAATTCAGGACTTCTGACTTCTAGCTCTTTCCTCTTTGCATTTATACATCTATATCAGGGTCTTTCTGACAATTCTTTCTCTCACATCCTTCTGTGTGTATGTGTGTGTGTTTCTGGGGGAGCAGGGGAGAGGGAAAAAGAGAGAATGAGAATGAAGATGAATCTATAATCATCTAAGTACATTAAAATTTCCTATTTATATTATTGAAAGTAATATTTGGGGGCCTGCCCTATGGCTGAATGGTTAGGTTTCCATGCTCCGCTTTGGCGGCCCAGGGTTCCGCTGGTTCAGATCCTGGGCGCGGACATGGCACCGCTTGTCGGGCTACGCTGAGGCAGCATCCTACCTACCACAACTAGAATGTACAACTACATACTGGGGGGACTGGGGGAGGAAAAACAGGGGAAAAAAGTAATATTTGTGCAGAATTTACTTTTGAAGAGGTAACTACATGCAGTTACAACATTGAGTTCCAGAAGTAGTCATTGCATTTTCCAAAATTTGCCTCCCTTTTTCAGATGATAAGTAAATGTTCCATATGTTGAATATATGAAAAGCAGTGCTTCTTGTACAAGATCTTATTCCAAACTTAAAAATTCTCCAGTGATGTATACCTCCCACTGTGTTTGAGGCAATTAATACTTAACACCTTTAGCAATATTCCCTAGAGTGATTATTAAACATAGACTCTTGGGCCATCATTACCTTATTGGTAAAGATGGCATCAAGCAATTATAGAATGAAAACTGCATTTGATGTTTGCACTACCCTTTATTGTGACTCTATTATGACTAGTGATACTATTCATTCATTACCAAATATTTATTGAACAGCTACTATGTGACAAGCACCATTCTAGGTGCTGAGGATACAACAATGAACGAAGCAAAGCCCCCTGCCTTTGTGGAGTTTATATTCCAGTGGCAGGAAATATACAGTAAACAGAAAATGCAATCAAACAAGTCAATTATATGGTACTTAAGGTTATAAGTGCAAAGGGGAGCAAAAAGAAAAAGGAAAAGGAAACAGGGTTAGGATACCATGGGATTGGAGTGCGGCTTCCAGTGTTAAATATTAATATGCTTGTTAACAGTAAAGTATTGTACTAGTTCCCTGAAACTCTGTCTTCTATAATATTAACATTTCGCTCAAGCCACAAACAAAACATCAAAGAATTAGAGTATGTAAGATAATATACTCATTATTGTCACATATATATTCAATAGGCCACATGAATTATTATTTGGAAAAGATAGAAATTAGACAGTATAAAATAATAAAGTTTGTGTTGAGTAGCAATTTTAATAAACATTTTCAATAAGATCCATGGAAATCTATGCAGGGTTATTCACAGCTTTGTTTGGAAAACTGAACTGAGATAGCAAATGTGAGATCCTGATGAAGATTCCTCACGGACTGCACAAATAAAAGTTGTCTTTCTTTTTTATTCCATGATGATACTGAATAATGATATTCTGATACCCTCATGAGACACAGTTCATCTTTTACTTTTGTGAAATTCCAAGAACCTTGGCAATTTTGGTTCCAGCTAAAATATGCTTCACCATTTCTATATCAGAATGCACCTAATTGAGAAAAAAGTCAAATGTACCGTTTATATAAAAAGATAATCCATATGGCCAGCCTGGTGACATCGTGGTTAAGTTCACATGGCTCCACGTCAGCAGCCCGGGGTTCCCGGATTCAGGTCCCAAGCATGGACCTACACACCGCTCATCAAGCCATGCTGTGGCAGCATCCCACATAGAAAATAGAGGAAGATTGGCACAGATGTTAGCTCGGGGACATCTTCCTAACCAAAAAAACCTAAAAAACCAAAAAAGAGAATCCGTGGACTATCTTACTTGCCTGACTAAATTGTATCAATGATCTTGAGCCCACTGCATGTACGCAAATGTAGGTCTTCATGTAACAGCTGAAAATGACTTTTCCATTTAGATCATATACTCTGTCACTCTGAGGGCAACAGCAGTTTTATTCAAGGCAGGTAACTGGTTCTTTCCATCTTCAAGGTTTGTCATTTATATAATTTTGCACAATTTCTGCCAGACATCAACTACATAATGGAGGAAAGATTAAGGTAAAATATTATTAGAAAGATATTTATTTTATATAAGATAATGTCAATGAACACATCTACACCTACGTTCCAAAACAAATTCCTTTCACAATGCTTTGGAAACCAATCACATCTGGTGGTGGTCCATGGGATGTTCACAATGATTCTGATGAACCAGCCGCTTAGTAGTTTTCTTTTTAACAAAGATATGTCCAAACAACCATGTAAACAAACTTTCAGGAAAATATGTTATCAACAGCGTTTATATTGCTCATCAGAGTCTTGGCCCAAAGATGCAAAAATGGAAAACAAAATTCCTTGACTGTACTGGACATGGGTGGTTTTAAAGTTCCTACTTTGGAAATAGAATATACCCCTTTACCATAAATCCCATATCCTAGAATTTCTCTAACAAGTTGTGTTATGAAACTAATGGAAAAACAGTTTGTCCTCTCTTTTTGTCTTAAAGTTTAACTCTCATCTTTAAATTTTCAAAAAGATTTCTTGTTTGTTATGAAGAGCTGGTGATAATCATTAAGAGGCATATGGCTCAGATTTTCAATAGGACAGTTAGGACTCCTAGATCTAGCAAGATGGCTTTCTCCAATGGAGAGTCAGTTTGTCAGGCATTCAGTATGCCAGAACACAAGTTGGAGAACTGTGAAGGAAATTTAAAGTCAATGAAGAAGGTAGCATTTGGGGGCTTCAGGGAGTACAAAGATAATTGTAGATCAATTGTGCCAGACAATTTGAAGCAACTCAAGACTGCCGTCAGTACTTTAATTGTTTCTGCTGCAGAGTTTGAAAGAGCATTTAGTTCAATGAATGATGTGTTAACACCTAGTTGCGATGTTCTGTCCATTAGTTGCATATCATCTTTGTCTTTTTATTAAGCTGGTTGGTCCACTGTTCCACATGCTTAAGCCTAAAGATTATGTCAAGAAGTGGCTTGTAAGTGGCGGCTTGAAAGCCGGAAACTGTAGAAATGTGACAAGAGAAGCTCTCCGGCTCTTCTGTCTTACTTTTGTTTTATTTGAAGAGTCTGAACTGTTCCCCCTCCTTAAGCCTGGGCTCCTGGGCATTGAGAGGGAAAAAAACTATACAATTTTCTCATGTAATGAAATAGGATAAAACAAGATCATGTCAGTACTAAGTTAGGTAACTTTTTTACTTTTGGAAAATCAATAATACCTCCCCTATGAACACCCAGTGCATAGTTGATGGAAAACCATGTGTATCTCTCTAAGGAGTTATTAAGGGCCCCTTGAGTCTATCAGCTATATGGCAAAAAGGAGTATACATTGAAACAGGAGAAATGGGAAATAAATGAGGATCATCATCAGAATTGCCCTTTCACGTTAGAGTCTTTGTCTGACAAGAGAGCTCAGCCATCTCCTACTTTGGCGCCTGCATTTTAAAGAGAATTTTGTTTTGGATCCCTGGGTATCTTTTCTGATAACGTGTATTTGAACTTGGAAAACTTATGGACTGATGATTCGAATGCATTTGTCTTATGATAGCAATGGGGCTTGTACTCCTCAATAGTTTATTTTTAAACATATTCTCTCTAGTCTCTCATATAATCCCATTTTCTCCAGAGGGAAGATACTGAAAATCCACCATTCAATTATTCTTACTTCTCCTTGTCCAAAATTTAAAAGAAATGACATTTCAGACACAATATCTTCTCTCTGTTGGGTCCATAGCCATTCATTTTGTTTGGTTTGGTTTTTTCAGTTTTCATACCTTTTTTGTTCCAGCAATAGACCTGAAAACCTACATCGTGCGAGTCAGTAGCTTGTGACTTCAAACAACAGGCATTCAAATTCAGGTGATGATAGATAGCTCATGATTAAAATATCTCTCTTTTCTTTGTGCAATGAGCCAGCAAGATTCTTTGAGAGGATTTAAACTCTAATGCTATCATACTTCAACATTCTTCTCCAGCACCCTTCACATCCACAATTTCTCAAGAGAGGGCATTAGCTGTCCAGATTCTCATCAGTGCCGTCGTGTTCAGCCATAACCTTGAACTGTGCCTGGCCTTTCTTTACTCTCTTCCAGCATGTACTCCTGGAGTTACTATTTATTTTCTCTCTCCACGTATATATCCACTGAGGGAAGGCACCATTTAGACCATTAACAACTTTTGAGTTTAAATACCTTTCCCTTGCAAGTCTGCAGGATTGTGATCTGATTGGAGCAGATCCTTTGATGAGGGTCTCTTTTGCACAACTTGGGGAGTAGTTCTGTCTTCTCGATGATAAGTTGCTCAGAGTAAAGGAAGAAAAGAGCATTTTGGTTATTGAATATTTAATTCTGGCCAGCAGTTTAATCAGGACTGGGATTTGGGCGATGGCCCCAGCCCCCTCCTAACTTAGTACAGTTTCAGTTCTTAGTATTCCTTAATTATCCCACTGAGATGTTTGAGAAGCAACTAGTAGTAAATGAACTTGGCAAATCAGCTATTACCCAAGTAATGAAATACAAATACATATGTTTGACAATTCTGCAGGGAAATTTTTTAAGCCAGGATTCTCAATGGATTGTATTGGCCAAGAGAGGAAAAAAACAGGTGTTGTTATCAAAACGTATCTACAAACAGTTTGACAGGAGTTTAAAATAATGCACAGATTTTCTTGCCGTGAATTCTAAACATGTCAATTAACCTATGGAGAATCCTGATAGTCAAATAATGAATCAAAATACACCCCACAGGATGGTGAAGGGGAGAGCTCGCTGTGACGTAGGGTTAAATATTCAAGGCTTTCTCCCCAACCATATATCTAAGGATGCATATCAACTTCACATCTAACCTCACACAAAGCAGAGATCAGCTCTACTGAGAAAATTGATTTTATTCAACAGTAAGGCAAGGGAAATTAGTAAACTCAATATTTGTAGAAAGAAAATAAGCGAAGCCAGCTATTCCTGGTGGTCTGAGACTGTTCTTTGTTTTGGTAATCAAGCCTTTATGTTTTAGGGCTCTTATTTACATTTTCAGAAGGGCTTGAAATAGTTCATGCACCGAGGGTCCCCCTGAGCATCCAGGTTGTTCCACTGTGCAACAATAAAGTTGTCCCTGGCCCAATACAAATTGAAAATGAATCCTAACTTCATAGAAAGCACTGCGTTGCTTCCCTCATTGTTTGGGGCTTCTTTAGAGCTGAATCACAAACTAATGATCTCCACTGCAGCCAAGTCCTTGGGGTGATCGTATCTCATTGTAGAGGGGCCACATTTACATAATGTGTTGTCTAAAATACTTTTGAGTTCAAGAACAGAACTATGGAAAATAATTGTGTCTCAGTTTCTGTGCACCTGGATAGTAAGGCACAGGCAGAAATACAGCAACAGGATGAATTTACTAATGTTTGCTGTTGGATGGTAAGCCATTCTAAAGCTATGAAAGCCTTCAAAACCCCATAGGTCTCCATTTTGCCATTAGCCGTACCAGTTTAAACAGCCTGCTGCAAGAAATATTGACAGGTCAAGTACAGCTGGGAAGAGCACGTGTCCCAGTGGCCTTTACACTGACAGTTTCTCCCACATTAAAGAGTTAACTAGCAGCCAACCAGCTCGAAGTGGGAGCTAATGAATGAAATGGAGATTGATATAGACTCTCTTTGGAGGTGCATCGATCTGTATCTTGTGAACTCAGCTTAGGAATTCTGCAGGCAGCATTGCCTGAGTAACTCTGGCATGGTGCCCATTAGCAAATAACTCTTTTAATGTTGGTCTTCAATTGATATATTTATTGTATTGCATATTACAGCGACCCTTCCTTCCACTGCCTTTGTATTTGATGCTTGTGGTATCAAGCTAAGGGAGGGTTCAGGAGGATGCATTTGAGTTTGGACAGCACTGGTGAAATATTTAATTAATTGCATCCTTCATTTGCATGTGATGTATCAAACTGGTCTTTCTGGGGTACTGAATCCTCTTCCTTGCCACCCCAGCCAGCAACAGTGAATCTGATTATGATTTTAGACCTTGGCATAGATACTATCGTTTATGATGATATCACAATGAAAATAGGTTTTAAAATCATACAAGACTGGTTAGTTTTGCAACCTCTAACAAAGATAGTATGTGGTAACTGATAACTAGCAGAAGCAAGCTAGGGTAATGCCTGGTTAAAGGATCAGATGGTCACCTTCTAGGTATTGACTGAGTCCAGGTGAATTTCAGCGGGTCACCTTTACCCATACCTGGGTGGGTGCTTTTCACTTAACAGTGGTTCCCAAAGTTTAATAGTCGTTAAGAATCACCTGGGGAGCTTGTGATTCCAGAGGTCTGGATTGGGGCCTGGGGATACGCGTTTTGATGCTCTAACAGTTGTGATGCAGGTGGTGTTCAGACTATAATTTTTTCAATGTTGACGTGAGACATTAGGAACAGAAGAATTGAGAGTCACTCAGAGGATA
Source organism: Equus caballus (assembly GCF_041296265.1). Classification (NCBI taxonomy): domain Eukaryota; kingdom Metazoa; phylum Chordata; class Mammalia; order Perissodactyla; family Equidae; genus Equus; species Equus caballus. Next base: position 184,350,260 of record NC_091684.1, read on the forward strand.
CTGTGTCAAAAATGTGAATTGCTAGGGGCTGGCCCCGTGGCCGAGTGGTTGAGTTCACGCGCTCTGCTGCAGGCGACCCAGTGTTTCGTTGGTTCGAATCCTGGGCGCGGACATGGCACTGCTCATCAAACCACACTGAGGCAGCGTCCCACATACCACAACTAGAAGGACCCACAACGAAGAATAAACAACTATGTACCGGAGGGGCTTTGGGGAGAAAAAGGAAAAAATAAAATCTTTAAAAAAAAAAAAAAATGTGAATTGCTAAAAAGTTAGCCTAAATATATATATAGGAAATCATAGTATTTCTCACATCAGTTTCACTTCAGAGAACTCTTCTATCTGTGGATAACTGGTGACTCTTACCCCTGGAACCAGGCTCCTCTTGCCGTCATTTGTAGAGTCTATGATTTTGGCCTTCTGGCCTCTCCACGGACCAAGGCTCCAAGTCCAGTTCCTAATGCACCAGGGTCTCTGCTTTAACTGCCACAGCCCCTCACCCCTGCTTTCTCTTTTGCTTAACATTTCATGTATTCATACAGAGGGAAAGCACTGTTTTCTTTTATCAACTCATGCTTGAAGGTGCTTCATTATGCTGGGTTGAAATGACTGTTAATATTCTAAACTAACAGGCTGAAAACTGCCCTAAAGAGATGACCTAGGTAAGCCAGGTATCTCCTTTTCTAGGGAAAGATCTTGAGTCTGTGGAGCTTGGGCAGCGTGTAGCAAACCAGAACTAGAGGCCAAATCTCCTTAATTCCCTCTCTACAGCTCAGGCTTACTCAAGAGTAGATAGCTTATTATTTTGAAAGCAAACTTATTTCAAAGAAATCCAATGCCAACCATCTCTGTTACTAGAATAAAAAGCACCTAGAATTATTTGTTAGTAACATGACCAAGCTCATCCAGAGAGAAAAGTATATAATCTACAGTCCCTTCAGAGCCAGCTTAGTTGCCAGAGAAATTTAAGGGGATGTAACAATGCCAAGATTTCAGCTTATTTCTTCCCAGGAAACTCAAGTCAGGTCAAAACAACAAAATGTTGGTCTTTTCAGGGTGCCTGGCTCATTACTAGGCACTGTGCTACTAAAATTACATACATAGGGTTTCAAAAATGTCAGCAGAGCGTGCTGTGGACTGAATGTTTGTGTTCCCCCAAAATTCCTGTATTGAAGCCTTAATCCCCAATGTGATGGTATTAGGAGGTAGGGCCTCTGGCAGGTAATTAGGTCATGAAGGTGGAGCCCTCATGAATGGGATTAGTGCCCTTATAAGAAGAGACACCAGAAACATGATCTCTCTCCACTCTGTGAGGATACAGCAAGAAGCTGACTGTCTGCAAACCAGGTCTCATCAGACACTGAATCTGCTGGCACGTTGATCTTAGACTCCCCAGCCCCTAGAACTGTGAGAAATAAGTGTTTGTTCTCTAAGTCCCCTAGTCTGTGGTAATTTATTGTAGCAGCCCAAGCTGACGAAGACAGTGTGCACAGTAAGTGCACACGATAGAGGTGCCAGCTCTGGGCCTCAGGGGAGCAACTAACCTTGAGGAGGGAATTCAGGTAAAAGGAACAAATTCGCTGTGAGTACACCGGTGTCTAGCAGTTCTGTGAGGGCCCAGGCAAGGGCAGTGACAGTGGGCCCAGGGGGCAGCATGTAAACCAGAGAATTTTGAAGGCAGTAACTCCTGGCAGTTTGTGACATGTGGAGGCTACGTCAGGTGGGCAGTGCCTTTATCCAAGATACAGGAAGAGGAGCAGATTTGGAGGTGTGGAGAGAAATAGCAAAGAAGATTGATTCACTACGTTTGGGATGGATGAAGTCTCAGAGGCCAGGGGGATATTGTGGTAGAGATGTAGGAATGGGATGGCCACGTCTGAGGTTGTGGGAATGTCCATAGCAGTGGGTCATCAGTGTGGCTGGTAGCTGAGGCCGTAGGAAAAGAAAATATTGCTTAAGGCTGTGGTTCTCAAATTGTGGTCCCAGGCCAGTAGCTTCAGCATTACCTAGAACCTGTTTTTCTAAATGCGTATTCTCAGGCCCCATTCCAGACCTGTTGAATCAGGATTTCTAGGGCGGGGAACCAGCCATCTGAGTCTAGCCCTCCAGGTGTTTCTGATGTAGTCAAGTTTGAGAAGCACTCCTTTAAGAAGATACAGCATGAGAACGGTTACAGAGCTGGTGAGGAAAGGGGAAGCCCATGTTGAATTTTTTTTAAAATGTGGACAGAGGGGTGGGTAAGAAAGAATGCAGAGGGGATGTGGTGCTATTCAAAGAGAGGGGAGGGTTTGAGAAGGCTGAGTGGTCAGTACTGGTGAATGCCGTGGAGGCCAGGCAGGAGGAGGCCTATGACATGCCCATGGGATCTGACAATTAATATATTGTTGGGGATTTGGCTAGAGCAGTTTCAGCCTGGGGCTTCTAGAGGCCAGATAAAAGAGGGTTGCTGATGGACTAGGGTGCAAGTAAGTGGAGATAAGGTGCTTAGAGGACTTTTTCAACATCTTAGCTGGGGAGGGGAAACAGGAGTGAGGAGAAAGACTGGGGGAATTTTAGAATGGAGGAGAGGTATCTTTCAAGATGTGACAGCCTTGGGTTTGTTCATGGACTCACTGGAAGGAGCCCGGGAGGAGCAGAGGCTGCAGACACAGGGACTGCAAAGCAGAGGCTCACTTTGGACACTATGGTGACCTTGCAACTGGTTTCCCCTTCCCCAGGCTCTCTGGGCCCCATTTTAGAAATTTAATCAAATCCTCCCTCTAATCATTCAACAGCACCAGCATTGCCTAGTATCAGACACAGCCCAGATTTAACATCCTGTATGAGGCAACTACCTAGATGTCCACCTGCCCAGGACTTGGGTGGTCTCTGGGCCTCTCTGTAGCTGCAGCCACTCTGTCCTCTGCTGGCTCCCTGCAGGCAGCTTGGAGAATTTCTTAAACTTTCCCTTTGCCCCAAGGCAGCGTTAGTTGATTCTTCCCAGCTTTCGCCCCTATTCATGCATCTCTCTATGGCTTGTCTCCCACTGATTTGTAGCTATGTTTTCATGTATCTGTCTCATGGACTGTAAATTCATGGACTGTCAACGCAACTGGGCCCAGCTTATTTCTGATTCCATTGCCCCACACAGTGTCTGCCCATAACAGATGCTCACTGGAAGTTTATGGAATGGATGAATGAAGATGCTTATGAAGGACTGTCTGCTCAGTTTCAGCATTACAGGTTCACTCTAGAATTTGCATGACTTGCCTGCCTCCAGTCTTTATATTTGTCTGAATGCAGATAAGGAGTTTTGCCAGCTGTACGAGTTTTCTTTCTAGGATGAAGGGTTTCCTAGGGGGTGGGCTTCATTACTTGAGCTGGAGTTTCCTGTTGCCCAAGGTACTCACCAGTGGCAAATGGGGACCTTTCCAAAGCTGCAGTTAGCCTGTCACCTACTCACTGAGTTTAAGGGTACTGGGTAGACTAGGAGAGTTTCTAAGAAAGTTGAGTTTAAATCTTGAAAATCACGTAGCCACCACCAAGAGATCATAAAGCATGGACTTTTTGACCATGCACCAACGCAGCCTGATCTGCAAGGCTCCAAAACACTCACCAGTCAGGCAGCCCTCCTCGGGGCCACACAATTGTGAAGTTCCAGAATCACATCACCTGGCACACCAGGCCCCGCAATTGCCAATTTCAAGACCAGACGCCACTATTAAACACTAAAAATGAATGTCTCCTTGTCAGGAAATTTCCAGCATCTTTATTTCCCTCCCGCTACCAGGCTATCAGCAGGAAGGCAACATGCATGGGTAACACTGTGAGTGTGCATGTACCCACACACACACAGACACACAGACACACACACACAGACGTGCACCAAGTCATTGCAGGTTTAAAGATTAAAAGATTGGTCTATTTGCTCTTCTTCTATCAGAACTGTTATATCTATCTTTGTTCTCCTTCAGCATCAATGTAGGCAGAGACATTTCACTTTTTGATGGTAAAAATAATCTTTTTATTACAGGCTTGAGAAAAGCATCTCTCTAAATTGTGGTGAAATATCCTGTTTTTAAAAGGTTTTCTTTGGAATGACTTTTAGTACTGGCAGTAAAGAATCACTTCCTAATAATGATCTAAAGATGTTGCGAAGTGAATCTTGTTCAATGAAAATTCGTCAGAAATCTATAATTATTTTTTAAGTTTTCTTCTTCAATACTAAAAATCTCTGATAAAAAAGACAAAGCATTCACTCTGGCATGCCATTTCTAAGTCTCTAATAAAGATGACCCAATAATCACTTTCAGTTTGCTGGACTCGGTTGGTATATTTAGAAAGTATACGTGTGTTTAGCTTTACCTCATCATTTGTGGAGTCGATTATAACTAATTTTTCTCCATATATGATGCTGAAGAAGTGAGCAGAAGAAACTCGCCCATGTACAATGTGTCAGCTTGGTTCACCACTTTAAGAATTTTCAAGCTTATAAAGCACTGCGTTTTCATCAAGGAAAAAATAGATTATACATCATTCAGGAAACAGAAAAAAAATTATAAGGAGATTTTGCCTATTGAATGTAATAGATTGTCAGGAGCCCTGACGTTATTCTACAGGCGAGGCCACATAAAATCAATACATCTTAGGCCAGGTTTAATTTATTTGTAGGTTCTTACAACAAATGGCTTACCTTTTTGTTTGCCGTTTTTCTTTTTCTCTTTTGCACTCCTGAGTGGCTACAGTTTTTATCTGTCTCATTATTAAACACAAAACAAGATGATGGTGTCATTATTACCGTATATTTTTTAAGGGAATGATTGTAAAGCATGAAGAAAACATCCCTGAATCTAGAAGTTGTGCTAAACATGATGGTTATAAAACATTGCGTTCCGCCCAGTTGTCTAAGATGCACCATCTACTCCACCAAAGAGCTGGGCCTAGCCCAAATCATAGGCTGCCTTTTCTCCTGCATGTGTCTCCTATGAAGAGACGCCTCCCATGCTGCAAGTTCCTGGAAGGTTGGTGGATTATTTGAAAGGAGGATGCTTGAAAACGGGCACTTTATAAAAGGAAAGACTGGAGATTAAAGGGACTTATTTTTGATAGTGTTGATTCTGTGTTGGTGGTGTGGCCTGTCAAAGGACTCGGAGTGAAAAGTCTTCGACATTTCAGCATACCAAGCACAAGTGACAATTTGCATTCAGTCTAATAAAATTTCCTTTTTATACTATGTATTTCGGAAATTTTTCTTTTTGGTGTTATATTGGTATTAAAGGCAATTAAAATAGAATTCTTTTACGCTCACTGTCAAACAGATGTAGCAGGCTGCCAGTCCTCCACCTGCTTCTCCCAAACCACAACTCTCTGTGAGCATGTCTGTGCAGCGAGGACACTCTAGAGTCAGCAACAAGCTGGGTTTGAGCCCAGTTCTGCTTTCCATCTCTATGATGTTGGGTAAACTCTTAACATCTCTCTCCTTAGTTTCCTCATCTGTAAAATGGAGAAAATAATATTACCAGCCATGCAGTCCTGTTCAGGGGATTAAATTTTGACAGGACAGTAAATGACATACACATACAAGGCATAGAAACACTAAATGCTCAGTGGACATTGGCTATTGTTATTTTCCATTGCAAGTGAAAACTCGTAATTGGCAGGTGCAACACCATTGCTTGGCTCCTTGCATGCAGACTGTCAGCCCAGGACTAGAAATGTCCAGCCTCAAATGAGGAAGTTGAAGCTGTGTAACTGTTAGAGCAAGCATTTCAAAGCAATTCTTTACAGTGGTAATGGATGTGGCAAATGTGTGGATTTTGTTAGGATTTCTTCTGACAGCCATGAACACAGATATATTTTAAAGTAATGTAACTGTCCTAAATCTCGAGCAAGGAATACAATGACTTTTAGTATTATTTTTCACTTCTCCAGTGACACTCTAGAAGTTATGTTTGATAAATTCCTTAGAAGTTATTTGACTTAGAAAAGGCCCTGTACCATTTAACCTTGGTTTTGTTCTACTCAGACCTGTGTCTGAGGACCATCTAATGTAATACATCACAAAGGTTAATATGCCAAAGCCTTGCCAGAGCATGATTACCTAGGACCACTTTTTAGGGAAAACCACCTTAGCGTGAGGCTTTTTGAAATAAGGTAGGTATTACAACTGTGGGTTGAAGATAGACCCCTTTAAGCCCATTTCTGCTTGGTAGCAAAGAGTATAAGAGAAAAAGCCCAGGATGTCAAGAAATCAGCAAAGATGGATAAATATAGATACTCCTCATTGGCTTGGCCAATCTCAGTAAATATAAGCCAGAGACAAATATAAAATATCAAGAATTGTGCTACTCATAAAAACTATTAGTTCTGCTTTATATTCATGATTACTGATATTGCCAAGTGTGAGACAATCTGAAAAAAGTTGTCTAGTTTTGTTTTGTTTTTTTTAAAGAAAGTTATAATTTACTTAGCTTTTATTGAAACTCTTTCTAAGTACTTGCTGGTAGTTTGCATAATATGGCTCCTAGAATGGAGTTCATGCTAAAGACAATGATGACAGATTTAAGGGTCAAAACTTATATATTCTTCTCTTTGCTCCTGTTCAAGAATATGGCCTTTTCTTTCTGCGTCGAGGTGCCTGAGAGTCAGCACCTGATGGCCCTGCCGCAACAAACTCTTCTTCCATCAGCCCACCGGATCAGTGTCAGAACAAGAATAGAAAGCTCTTCTTATTAATAATTATCCTTTGAAAATCTGTTCTCTAACATGATCTTCAAAAGTCGCTTCAAAGTAGGCATTTTTAAAAGAGAAAAGAAGTAGTACCTGACTTGACCAACTTCCCCTAGGAATTTAGTGGTGAAATGTAAACTGAGGCATGAGTCTCGCCATCCTTGGTTTTGTGTTCCTTCCACGATATTGTCTTACTGCTTATTGTGCTCTCAAATTACCATTATAATTTTTACAAGCATGACTCTCGTTTGATGCCCCATCCCTGCTCTCAAGGGAAAATAGTATGAATAGAACGTGTCTCTCAGGCAAACCAGATTCAGTAGACGCTCCATGTCAATCACATCATTCCTATCAGGCAACTGACCTGTAATATTTTCCTGGAAGATCTACTCAAAGGCTATGTAGCAAACATCTCGCAATAAGTCCTGACATTTCCTAGGCTTTTTTGGTTCATCTATTGACACAGTTTAAAGAATATCTCAAAAAAATGTTTGGAATGGTTTTCTTGATAATTAAATTCAAAATTCTTAACT